>NC_073337.2:22212500-22390000 GCF_027580225.2 Misgurnus anguillicaudatus
ATGGCTTGACCTAATAACAGTCTATAGACTCAAACACCTGGATTGGATGAAGCATGTTTAATCTCCTCCCACTCCCGCTATTATAGGTGCTTTCACTTTGACAGGCACCATCCTTCGTACGCCTCACTGTGACTTTTTGCATGGAAATGCCCGTCACGCTCCAATGATGTCATAAGCAGACACAGCGAGACAGGTCTTCAATGAATGTGGCCAAAATGACTCATAGGTGTTTGACTGTTCATGTGTCATCATAGAGTGTGCATTCATGATGGGTCAAAATAGTCTGTCATAGAGGATATAGACAGTTATAACAGGGACATTTAGCCGCCGACTTGTAAAATGCTGTCATTTTAACAGATGTAAGATGCTAAAATATGTGCCGATGGTTGCGTCATATTAAGCAAAATGGACTTCTGTTTTCACGTTGACACACACCTGAGCTTTAGTATCTCAGATGACCTTTCGTCCCACTCTTTTATCTCACGCGATAAACTTGTGCACACAACAGGCTTTGGGAATCAATCCGGCTGTAAAACAATGAATCGGTACTTGAGGAACGTAACGTGAGCTAATTCTGCAATTAACTCAGTGATTATGGCTCATATTGGACTCTGAAGTTTTGCAATTGTTTCCCACAATAAACCAAAGTCCTTTTTTCTTTCACACTGTAGAGTTGCTTTTGTTCTGGCTCTTTAAACTCAATTGCAAACATGTTGTTTGTTTATGACAGTCAGTCTCTATCTCAGCCTTAGGTTAAACTACCAATGTTCAGATTTGCGATTGTCATTGCAATGCATATGGATGGATCTAATGAATGATGAAATATTACCGTTTACCAATACATGCACTGTCAGAAAAATATGGAGCCCAGCAGGGTCACACCTTGGAAAAAAGAAAACAAGACCCGCAAATCCTTGATCATGGTTTTGTAATTCATCCCCTAAGTTAATAAACCATACTCATACAAATCGTGCGTATCGTTTATTAACCCGTGCACATGATTTGTAAACCGTACCCTCAGATAAACCGTGCACACGCTTTCGCAATCCGTAACCGCTGTTTTGCAAATTGGATTCACGTATTTGTAGCCCCTCCCTCGTTTTAGAAATTTGTAGTTCACAAGTACGACAACAACTCTGTTTTACAGTTATTTGGAATTTTACATAGTTATTCAATAATAACATATTAACCAAATAAGTCTTTAAATAATTATATAAACTTGAATAACTATTTAAAATGCATGCTACGTTTAAATGCACGAATGAAAGTAGCATCCGATTAAAATATTACGTAAATATTACGTACAGCGTAAAGCACGTTTCCAGTTAGGAAAGTACGTACAAAAGAAGCTTAACACAGTAAAAACTTTTAATTTTAAACTTTTAAAAACTATTAATTCCTGAAAATATCCAACAGGAATAGGAGGCTTGGAAAGCATGAATAAAAGCAACAAAGCGATTTCTAAAATGAGGAGGGGGCTACAAATCTGTGAGTACAGTTTGCAAAACCGTGGGGACGGATTGCGAAAGCGTGGGCATGGTTTATGAATTTGTGGGTACGGTTTACAAATCTGAGAGCTGATTGTTTACTTGTGTGTACGGTTTATTAATCCGTGCGCACGATTTTTAAAACTAAGGGAACAGTTTAATAATCCGTAAGTATGGTTTATAAATTGAGGGGACAAATGACAAAACCGTGATCACGGATTTGCAGGTCTTGTTTTCTTTTTTCCAAGGGGTGACCTGTCGAGCTCCGTAGAAAAAAGTTTTTTTTGCGCAACATTACTGTATTTTAAGGACCTATTGTGTACCTTTAAAAGTACAGTTAAATGTTTTGTATCCCTAACATGTAACTGGTACAAAATTGGTCCTTAAAGGTACACAATAGGTCCTCTTGGTGTAATATTGTATCCAAAAAAGGTAAAACAATCCAATGGGTTTTGACATAATTTTCTCATCCTCATCCTAAATCTATATGAATTTATTTTTCCTGATGAACACAAAAGAAGATATTTTGATAAATGATGGTAAGCACACCGTTGATTGTAAGCATTGACTTCCATAGTAGGAAAAGCAAATATGATGGAATTTAATGGGTACCGTGGACTGTGTACTTACCATCATTTATGAAAATATCCTCTTCATTATTTATCACAATACTTCCATAATATTTGTTTTCCTATGGAAGTCAATGGTTACAGCAGCTGTGTGCTTACCATCATTCATCAAAATATCTTCTTGTGTGTTCATCAAAATAAAAAAAACTCATACAGATTTGGAACAACATGAGGGTGAATAAATTTATATTTTTGGGTGAACTATCCCTTTAAATGAATGATTCAACAAAATATTAAAAATACTCATAATTTACTAATCCTCATGCATATTTACCCACTGGAGTCATTTAAATTATATTAATGTGCGATGTGCTTTTTGGAGTTACACCACCTCTATACTGTAAGATGATAAAATGAGACATGCAATATAAAATTATTTGTTTGTGTTCATCTTAAAAAAATGTCATGATTGTACACATAATGTTAAACAAAGTAATAATAATATTAATGTATCAGCAGCAGTGCAGTGATTGTAATTGTTGTGTTACTGTAATCTGTAAGTAGACTGCTGTCTGTGGCTCTCGTGCTGACATGATAGACACGCGCGCGCTGTATTTGATGTGGATTAATAAAGCGTATCCGTCTCGCGCACGGGCGGATTTTGGGGAAAGCAGGCTGGCATGTGTGAGACATTAAAGTTTCCCTGAGCCGATCCGCGCTGACTGGCAGAAGAGTTGAGCGAGAGAGAGATTTACACGAGTGGGGACTCTGAGGGGCTTTGTCACGCCAATTGTACAAAGTGATAGGGAAGTGTAAATCGACTCGGCGAGTCCCCGGGTAGCGCGCGGCGGAAGATTACCGCTTTATCTTGTCATTGTAAATTAACACGGCGGCGGCGCACACGCGCTTCAGACTCTACTGACTGACCTCTTCATCCTGATGACGCGCGCGATGCCGAGAGAGCTGCGCGTTCGTGATAAAGGGGGTCAGCGGAGCCTGATAGAAGCGCGTTCCCGGCGTTCTGTAGAGTCATGCCAGTTTTACTGGCGGGAAATTAAAGGCTTTAAAAACGGAAAGGTGAGAAGAGAGAATTACATCCGCGTGATAAAAGCGAGGTGTTAATTACCTTCCTGTTAATGAGGACGCGCATTAAAGGGATAGTTCACCCAAAAATATCTACATTTTTATTAATAGATAATATTGGAGAAATTATACAGTATAGCCTACCTACACAAATTATCAAGTTGGTAATAAGATGTTAACATTTATATGATGATAAATATGTATCTAAATATAGATGAAAAACATTTATTTGAAAGTTAATGTTACTAATCTAAATAAGAAATCGTTGTATTCTTCATATAGATTCAACACAACACATGATGAGACATTGTAAGGTGTCGCTTGACACCGTGTAAATCTTCATCGATGTGTGCGCACGCACGCACGCTCACGGCGGGATCAGTACTGACAATAGCTCGGTTGAGCCAGGTTTAGAGGTGAGAGGATTGTGAACACACGGTAGAGATCAGCAACACAGGCTTAAGACAACTGAGGAGGTGTAAACACCACAGGATAGGGGAGATGTCCAACTCGAGAGTGTGTATGTGTGTGTCTGTCAGCCAGCAGCAGGGTTCTTGACAGTTTAACTGATAGCAAGCATAGAGGTTAGATTCCTAGTGCTTAGTGAAGCAAGAAGCCAGATTTCCCCGCGCTTCAGTACATAATACGTTAGTCTTATTTGTGCATATCAGTGGGGCACGTGCTAAACACGACCTGTAGTCACCCGTGTTATTATAATAACCAGATATAAATTAGCATATGGAGAGGGATGCTTTCAGGGAAACAGGTGGGAATGCGGTACAGGAATAGGACGAGCGATGTAAAAAGACGACGGAAAAAACAAGTTGGCATGTGGTGGAATGCCGGCATTTGTGTTGAAGGGAGAGGAAAAAGTATTTTGTTTTCTTGGCAAGTGTTTAAATGTGCTCCTGTCACACATGAGCTTAAGAGGACAAAAGTTGTTTCATTCTGTCGCCAAGTCGCACCGGTTCAAGGATTGTGGAAAGAGACACAGTTTCACTTCGTTTCAGTCGTTCGACGAGAGAATTGACATCTGCACCACTAAAAGCAGAACCGCCTACACCGCACATCAGAAATGCATATAAATGCATATATGCAGACACGCACTCACACAAACAGCTTTGCACACTTATTCATACCCACCGTAAAATTGTGCGCACATGCACACACACACTTGGAGTACGTGAATAGATCTATCAAAAATGACAACAGTCTCAGTTTTGTTCCATTTTTGGTTCATGCTTTTTTTTAAGGAGGAAACATGGTACTATGAATATCAGCCCCGTACTTTGTCCCACATGGACCTGTTACTCATTATGGATTATTTTTAATAATAAATAAAAGGTGCCAGCTCACTAAATCAGCCCACCATCAAAACGAAGACAGGGCAGGAATGACCTTTCATCTGAGTCTTAGTGTCACTGGACGTGAGGGAAACGGGCTTCTCTTGCCACAATCTTCGCTTCATTTCTATTCATATTGTTTTCTAGACATCTCTGTAGAAAGCCGAAGAGCTGCGGTTTGAAGTATGCAGTGGGATTAGATAGATTGGAAGTGACAGGTGTGACCGTGTTTTAAGATGCATGCCACACTAAAGCAGGCAGAGAGAAACGCCTGCCATTCTCCCACTCTCTCTCTCTCTTTCTGTCTCGGTAGTCTCTTGTCCTCCCTTCTTCTTGAACTGACAGTTTTGTTTGCATTTGATCGGGTAATCTCGCACTGCTTTGGTCAACTTGTTTGCTGTGACTCTGGAATTCTCCTAATCCCAGCCCTACCGGAGTTGACGGGGCAGAGGGATAAAATGAAAGTTGTGTCAGTGAAATGTTGTGTTTTTTAAAAACAGATTAGAAGACAGCTTTACAGTACAGTACTGTATGTTAAACGGCGAACAAATCAGCATGCAGCCTGTCATATTTCACATGCGTCGTTAAAGCCTTTTAGATCTTGATATTGTTTTTGTTTGTTTTAAATGAAAGCTGGTAGCCAAGATTAAGTATAGCATAAATTTTTTAGTTAGTTAATATTAACAACAACAAAAAACATTAATAATAAAAGAAAAACGTTATTCATTGGGTATAGATTCTAGTTCTCACTTCTACAGTACTGCATACAGTACAATATAACAACAACAATAATAGTAATAATAATAAAAATAATAATAATAAAATAAAAAATAATACTATTATTATTATTATTATTGCTATTATTGTGATTATTGCTATTATTATTATTATTATTATTATTATTATTATTATTTATTAGCTGAAATATTATGCTTATACTGCTTTTAAACAATCAGCAGTGCAAAATTTTTTTTCATTTCTTTAAATACGTAGAACAAATTGTTTTGTTTACAGGGCTAAATAACATCATCAACATGTATCACTCTACCGATATAAATAAAATCGTATTCGCTACTGTTCCGTGTCTTGTGAAACTCTTGTGTAATTCGTGTTGCATTAAGCTCTAGTAAATGAACCATCTGCTGCTCTCTGTTCACTCTCTCGAGTTAATGATTAAAAACAGATGTCATTATTAAAATCTAAGCGGGCGAGAGACCTGCACGGAGAGCTTTGATCAAGTCTGCGAACTTGGGATTCGAGTTTGGGCTGAAAAAGTTTCGGTTTGCGGAACGTTGGAAGCAGGTGGCGCATCATAGTTGATGTTGATGAGGTGTAAATCCGGTCAGTGGATCTAGGCAGGTCATGGGGATTATGCTATTGTCTGACTGGCCGAGGTTGCTGTCAATCACACAACCTAAGGAAAATAATAGACGTGTCTTAGCGAAAGATTAACCCTGATTAATGGACATGGACAGTTGATCCTGACTCCAAATACCTGACTTGTTTTTTAATTAAACTTTTTAAAGGACATCAAATGAGGCTGAGTAAAAGCCAAGGATAGATAGATAGATAGATAGATAGATAGATAGATAGATAGATAGATAGATAGATAGATAGATAGATAGATAG
The DNA here is from genome assembly GCF_027580225.2 of Misgurnus anguillicaudatus. Classification (NCBI taxonomy): domain Eukaryota; kingdom Metazoa; phylum Chordata; class Actinopteri; order Cypriniformes; family Cobitidae; genus Misgurnus; species Misgurnus anguillicaudatus. The sequence continues at coordinate 22,218,612 of NC_073337.2, forward strand.
ATAGATAGATAGATAGATAGATAGATAGATAGATAGATAGATAGATAGCGTGGTTGAAAAACTTGGACGTTCTTGTATGTTTAGAGACGATTCAAAGTAGAAATCTTCCCTCCTCAAAGGAAGAGACAGTTCACTGTAATGGCAAAACGACAAACTTTTGCCGCTAATGATTTTGTCTTGAAAGACTTCTGTAAAGAGAGAGACTTTCTATCTACAGATGGGTAGATGAAAGTAAATAACCATGCCTCGGCACTCAGGAACAGGAAGAAATAATTAGTTCAAGCTTGTTTGTTGTGTTGTTTAACAGCGTTCACATCTTGTCTCTTTCTCTCTGTATGTCTAAAAGGATCAGGATGGCAGTAAAGGCCTGGCCCTGAGCCCCTACCCCCAGCACAACTCATCTACCTCACCCAGTAAGCATCAGCAAGAAGAGGGGTCCGCGCGGCCAGGGAGCGAACCCAGCTCTGCTTCGGCTCTAGGCACCCCAGAGAGACGCAAAGGCAGCCTGGCCGACGTGGTAGACACGCTCAAACAGCGCAAGATGGAGGAACTGATCAAAAATGAGCCGGAGGGTGAGTAATGGAGTATTAATTAGGGTTCATTTTCAGTGGGAATTACACAGGAATAAATGGGAATTTTGGCACTCGGATGAAGATGAGTGATTTGTATGTGATACAGATAATAAATTTACAGATCATTTCCTTAAAATCTTTAAGTTTCCAACTTGGAATATGTCCAAGCTTTGCAACTCTAGTATTAATTATATCAACATAATGTCCGGGACAAAACTTACAGGCTATCCACCTGTTTCTTGACAGAAAATGTGGGCGCCGCCATCTTTCCGGTTTATGACTTCCGGTGAGCCACTAAAGCTAATGGTAGTCTATTGCGAAGGACACAACTGTGCCGTTTTGACTGGCTGTTTATTATGAAATCCAGGAAGACCGACATAATGCAGTTATGGGTTGCCATAATAGCTAATACAAACGCAGTAAATCTCTACAAAACATTTGTTTTAACCGCATGCACAAGAACTGAATGTGTGTGTGGCGCACATGCACTGATGATCTGTATTTAGAAATCCATCCAGTAAAACCTTTCATAGAAACTGCCAGTAAACAATAAATACAATAATTGTTTAAAAACAACTAATATTATGCTGATAAAAATATGCTGATTTAGCACATTTATTTATTCTGCTACTACATATTACTACAAAAATGCGATTACAGTACAGAATATATATATATGACATAATCTGCTTAGGTAATGTTTATAATAGTTCGTAATGTGTTTGTGCGCATACTTTTGTTATGTTTTAAATGAAAAAGCAAATACTTTAAAAAGTAAGCAAATAATTTCATAAGCCCATATTTAACGTTAGTGCTTAAGAAGCGATGTAAAAGTATTTTCATGAAACGAAAACAATACTCAATACATGTAGTAGTTTAATATGTTTAATATGGTTTGTTCAAATAACTTACAATGTGTTGAATGAGAATCATACTGCTTGACTGTGTCGGACCGCGTGAAGCTCGACGTGTCGCCATAAACAAGTCCATTAAAAATTGCAGTTTAAAAAAAATTCACACCAGACAGACAGTTGTGACACTCTTGGTAAATTCCATACAAACACTCGACTGACTTTCCCATTGTAAAGATACTGGTATGTCTCTGTGCTTTTATATTTATATTTGTAAATTGAAGACCCATCACCTCCGATCAACAACACGAAATGATTGAATATATCTTCATATATCAAGCCACTTCTTAATTTCATCCTCGGACTGGTTCATACATGGCAGGTGTAGTAAATATTAACTGTTTAAATCATGTTTTATGCGTGCTCCCACTACACTGTTTTCTACCGGCTGGCTATTGAACCGGAAGTCTCGGACTGGAAAGGAAATATATCACATCACTTACTTTTGCGTTCGAGAAAAAGGTGGATACCATAGAGGTCTAGAGGCTCACAGGATGTGCATATATGTGTTATTGTGTGTAATTATGATTGTCATGCATTTGACCCAAAGGTGAATGACTTCAAAACCCATCTGTCATGCAAGCTCGTTGTATTTCTCTCGTTCTATCTACCCATCATTCCTGACTTACAAATACTGCTTAATGAGAGCTGTTGATAAAGTCAGGCCTTTGTTGGAGCACACAGGGATCAGCTGTTTGGAGCCATTGTGTGCCACACTTTGCATATTCATTTCAGACTGATTACTGAGAGAACAGCTCTCAACTCCTTCTATATGGTCTCTCTCTCTCTCTCTCTCTCTCTCTCTCTCTCTCACTTTGTCTTACATCACGCCACTCTGTAATTAAAGGCCAGTTCTTCATGAATAATCAGAACCTCCCTTTGTGAATGTGTACTGAAATATGGATATGATGAGATGGATGGATGGATGCATAGATAGATAGATAGATAGATAGATAGATAGATAGGACACCTATAGGAGGATTTAATGCTCAGACACTTTATGAAACTCCTGGAAAACAAAGGAAAGAAAGAAACGTAAAGAGAAAGATGGAGTCCATTAGCGGGAGAAACTACAGTAGCGCATTATCTCTGTACTTTCTGTTCAATGTTAAAATGCGCAGACAAAAGAAGCCCCCGGTCCCTCAAGAAGCACGGACACAGAGAAAGGGAAACAGAAAAGAGAAAGAAAAACGAAGATGAAGAAAGAGAGGGAGGAGGGCAGTGCATTGAGCCAGGGCTCTCATAGCCTGATAAAAATCCCTTTTCAACTCGCCTGTCCATTGTTTGCTTGTGTACCTCACAAAGACCATTAGCTACAAACAGCAGGTTATGATGAAAAATTAATGAATGCTTTAATCATTATGAAAGGGCCGTATTATTACTGTTCCCTTTCTTTCTATTTCACACGTTGCTTCCAGCCGGATCAATCAAACACCATCACACACACACACACATTCGGCGAAAGCTGCTTAAATACTACGTACAGCCGTAACACTGGTTTGTGAAGGGAATGTAGTAAGGGGAAAGAGAAGGAAATGGGTCAGGAAGAGAGAGAGAGAGCGAGAAAGAAACATATGTGTCTTCGTTTGAAATCAGGAGTGTGTTAGTCAGCGTGTTAGCCAGCTTTTTTGCTCACCTGTTCGCCTTTCGCTGCTCCACTTCCCCTCAGATAAACAGCCAGAGCTGAGTCGTTTATTACACGGAAATGTAATACCAACCAGACTTATACTGGGTCACCAAGTGCACGTGCGAATTGACCAAGAGCAAAGTGTTTGGCCTTAACTAAACGTCTGTCTGAGCCAGTCTCTTATCTACTCAGTAGGGATATACAGCATGAGCTGATCTTTTTACTTGTTTACTTGTTGTTACTTGTTACATTCTCACCGTATTTCCTCATATGGGTTATCGATATGGATTATCATTAAGATCAACTGATATGGGTTTTTGATTGGCTGTCACCGATAACCAGAGAGCAGAAGTAACAGGGTGGCTGTTACAATGTTTATTTATACAATTTTACTGTTTAATGATGGCAAATAACATGTATGCAAAATTGTTGAACATCATTGAAAGTATATTATACTCAAGTTTTTCTCAGGGGAGAAAGTAGAAAAATCAGTCCTTCCAGAAAAACTAAATTTTTTGTGATTGATGCGGCACGTTTTCTTAAAAAATGAGATGGAATATGCAGGATATTTATGCAATTTTATGCGATGAAATTGTGGGAACTTGCAAAAACTGCATGAACTTCCAAAAACTGTTTGCAGCTTTTGGAGCTTTTCATTGATGTTCACATCGCGTAATTATGTCACTTCTCAACATTCCCATGACAACAGCGCAACAATGTGTGAAATAAATACAAAATTTTTCAACTTTCTGCTTAGATATATATTACTTTTTGTTACGAAAATGCGGAGATTATGAAATGATGCAAGCCCCGCATATTTTGCGAGCAGAAATCTGCAATTTATGCAGCGAAAGTGCAGCGTATTTAAAAAATGCGGCCCCTGCATAAATTTGCAGACTTTGGATGATTATGCTTTCCGTAATTGCGTTTTTCTAGAGGGACTGTAAGTTTACTTGTTGTAAATTGCTGTATTCTATTACATACGTTAGTTGAGTTATACATTTTGTCAAAAGTGTTTTTATCTGTTAGACAAGCTACAAAAATTTTGCATAGTTTTTTTTCTAGAGATGCACCGATAATAAATTTCTCTGCCGAAACCAATAACCGATTGCTAAAGGCCAGATTTACTAACAATGACCACCAGTGCAAACCATCATTTTGGCATTAAATTTGGCATTAATTATCTCTGAAAAGGTGTGATCTAGTTATTTTTGTTATCTTATTTTTAGAAGTTTGTCTTTCAGAAGCAATATTTATGGGAGGAGATTATTTAAATGATTTTCAGCTGCGATGTCTATGGTGCTGAACTCAAGCACATCAGGCGTTAGTAGATCACTCGCACCTGAGGAGCATCAGCTCTACTTATTTGCAACCCTGAACTAATTTGCGCTGCTCTTAGTACATAGCATTGGTCATTATGGAAATCAGTTGTCGCTCCTGTTTTATTTAATTTGCAAATTTTTAGTAATTAAAGCAACACTATGTAGTTTTTTTACCTTTAAATAATGTCTCTAAAATTATTTCAGTGATAGAAAAACTTTTATCTGGACAAATTGTACTGTTGCTGCAACCTGAGCAGCCTCCTAGCTGCTACAAGCACACTCTGAAAGTGGCGGTGGAGGGTAGGAAACACAGCCCCGCCCCTTCCCCCTGCCTGCAGAAGAGTGTCTGATACCAGGCACTGTTGTGCTTTTCAACCACATGGGGGAGCTGCAAGTCATTTTTACATGGAAACTACATAGTGTTGCTTTAACTCGCAGATATTAACACTCCCATCAGCGCGTTTTTGGAATTGCGCTCTCGCAATAATTTTCCCTGTTTAGTAAATCTGCAGATACCGATTGCCGATATACATATAGTTTGGTGGTTACATTTTTATACTTTCTCTTTGAATGATAATGACACAAGTTTTGCAAACTTTATTTCTGTATTTCATCAGCTTGTTTTAAAGTAACATGTCTTAGTTATAAACGCAGGAATAATCGTCCGATTATTAATTATGTCAGTACAATTTAGATTTAAATTTTTGCAGCAAAAAGTTTATGCTATGGCGGGTGGCAGCGTGCTGGAGTGCGTGCGTGTGATATTAGCTTCAGTAATGGAAAGAGGGCAGGAAGGCTGTCAGGGGTTTAGTATGAGCAAAGATCCTGACTCAAACACACACCAGTTCTTGTCTCATCCACACAGACACACTCTTAAAGACTGACCGTAATCAGACGACCACACCGCAAACCAACATATTTGAGGTGCTTTCTTCTTTATGGGTACGATAGTCCTCCTCCTACCCCCTGCTCTCGCTGGAGAAGATTTACTTCTCGCTGGTGCTTGGCAGTCTGTGTTATGTGGGGCACAGATGTTCAGGGTCTCCCGAGTGTCCACGCGTGCGTGCGCGCGCGAGTGGATGTGTGCATGCTTGTGTTTGTCAGCCTTGGCGCTGGGTTGAGCTTGATTCATGGTCAGGGCCAAGCTTTAGTTCCCTCAGCACTAAACCTCACATACACACACACTGCACTCAAGCTGAACATACGTCACACAGGCCTTTACAGACAATGGTCTTATTCACCTTCCTCTGCCTCGCTTTGAGCCTCCCACCCTGTGTGCTTTTACACACACAATAATGAATCAGTTTTAGTAAATACCTTTAAAACAGATCTATAGCTCATTTAAGGTCTGAAATCCTTGTTTTGTCACATTTTGTGAAATGGGAAAATGTAGTGGGCATTTATGGTTCCCTAAAGTGTGTTTTGCATTATTTTCATTTTTTATTAAAAATCATTTGAATGTCACATGAAGTCAGATATGGACATTGGGTGGCTCTTGTGAATTAAAAGCGTCGTCTTGTTTACAACTTCTGGCCCCCTCGCACCGGATGGCCATGGAGTGAGCCGAGATTGATGGTTCAATTTGGAGCTGACTAATTGAGTCCTCCTCTTTGGTCCTCGCCCTGTGGGATGCTCCGGCTTCAAAGCCTGTCCCGGGGTCAGCTCCTGCCTGGACGCCTCTATTATTTTATACCGCCTCCGCTGGTCTGGGGTCAATCCGGAGGTGGCTTTTAATGCACGGTGTGCTGTAAGTGCAACTGCGCTGTTTTATAGCTTAACACTGAACTGTAGGGCGAGTCGAATAGCGTTTGAAGATCTAAAGCCACGGCAGCGGAGAACTCTGTAGCGCTCGCGCAGAGTATACATCTTTTGTGAGACGTGTATGGGGTGGGGGGTGGCTGTGTGTTGAGAAGCACTGGGGCATTTTATAAGACAGCACTTAGGCCCTGTCATTGTTGGCAGAGAGAATAGGAAGGGCGGATACACGGAGAAGAAGGGATGAGTGAAAGGATTCCAAGGAGTTCAGCGCTGGTTTTCAGTCTATCTCTCCCCAGGGTCTGTTAATCCGCTATACGACTGCCACTTCAGACTGCTTTCACACACATACTGACACCCGAAACACGCATACGTGCTTGAACACCCACATAAATGGAGTCATGCACAGATCGAATGGAAACGGCTATAACTGCCCAACTTAATATTGTAGACATCATAACTACAGTAACTCCAGTCATGGTTCCCACGCTTACGTTTTCCAGTTTTGGAAAAGTGAGGAAAATCAAAGTTTGTAGTCATGGATGTTTCTATAGTCGATTGAAAATGATTTATTTTATTGGCTGAAATAGTTTAAAATTGAATTGAATCTATTTTTTATCTTTGAAAATAAATTGGTCAGACGTTGTACAATTCACATAGAATGCTTTTTTGTGTCCCTTCTGTATGGTTTTTACAGACATCATCAGTCATTGCATCGGGACTTGTTTTATTTCGCAGTTAAAAGTAATTAAACTGAAAAACACATCTTCTATTGACTTGATGGACTGTGTGTGAATGGCCTTACAGATTTTATTTAGGTACTTTCATATACAGACATACTGAGGCATACAGTTGCAAGCAAAAGGGGACGCTGTGAACGCTGAGATCATCTGGGAGCTGAGAGAGACAGCGTGGGAGAGAAAACAACTTACATATGCAATTTCCACCATTTGGTTGTAATTAGTTAGATGTATAAATTAACATTAGGAGCAAGGTTTTCACAGGAGTTGCATGTCATTATTTTCCACTTAAAAAGAAAAAAAGAGCATGGTGACAAAAAAGAAAATAAAAGCAGCATAACACAATGTACAGGTATGGATCCGCAGAGGGATTTTGTTGTATAAAGCATCCTAGTTTAAAGCTCACACACGCTGTTTCTGCCCTTCTGATATTAATCTGGAGTACCTATAAAGTAGTATTACATCCTTTATATCTCCAAAGAGTCTTTAGTTTAATCAGATTTATAAAAGAAAGATTAGCTTTACAGATTCGTTCCGATAACGTACGACAAAATGAAGACGGAGGAGTTACTACCGCGGGAGGAGCGAGTACGAGTCATGCAACAATACAACACTGTTTAACTTATGATTCATTACATTTTGTGTCATTTAATATAATATGCACTCGCCTATTTCCAACATAACACCAGTTGGGACTTATCAATAAAATCCAGCGCATAAAACACACACGCAAAACTCCGCTGCTACCTCGGATAATAAACTATATCCATTGTTTCCAAAAGGCTGACTTTCTTCTCCTATTATCCATAAACACACTTCTTCTGCCATTGTTGAGTTTTGAAATTAAACAAAGCTGTCGCGTGATATGATGTTTGTAAGTTCTAGCGTCTCCCGCCGATTGACGGGTTGGCGGGGTTTTCCAGAAAAGTGCCCTTAAAAAGAAGTGATATGTATAGAAACCCCTGAAACGTCAGCTGGACCCATGATCGAAAAAAAAACTTTCAGAAACTTGTACGAAACCTGGCGAAGTGCATTCGGCACAGAAATACTCTGTAACACGCCCAACTGCTTTTTTGACAATTTGCCTACGTTAAGCATGAGGAAACAACTACTAAATAATGTTAATAAATCAGAATGCATGAAATACCATTGAACCACCCCTTTAAAGAAATAACTGACCAGTCTGTGAAAACACAGCTAAAGTCATTTTTGTGATTAGCTTTCTACATAAAATCATCTTGCAAAATATAAAAAACATTCTGTTAAAATATAACCTTGATATCTTTAATGTCGACTGAGTAAGATCAAATCGATGTAAAATAAGCGAGTAAAACTAAATTTTGATGCTTCCAATTTCATATTGATTTTGGTACCTGGATTTCACAGGCAAGGTGACACATTGTACTTTTCAAAAACACTACAAATCTAGGCTAATAACTTTCTTATTATTTCTAATTATTTTAGTTGCTAAGTGTGTGTTTTTATTAATTTTTAGATTTTCTCAAACTTGAAACCCACTGTGGGAAATAAAATCACAAATGAGATCTACCGGTTGTTGCTCATATACAGAAGTAAACAGAAGAGTCTAATATTTATATTTTTTATCTAATATTACATCACTACATTGTATCATTTGATAAATTTTAAATTTGATAAATTTTACATTTTCTTTGGAGAGCCCAAGAAGAGAAATCGTTTTCGATTTTATGCGCATTTTGAGTGATGGAAATGCCAACTTTAGATTAAAAATCCTTTTATTCGCAAACAAGTTTTTACGCTCGCTTGAGGTGGTTTTTGATTCATGTTAAAAAGAGTAAATGCATATTATTGGAGATGGAAACGCATTTGCCGAATTAATTCTGACGTAGTGAAAATTTAACCCACGGGACAGACTGTCTAACTATTTTCACTGTCGGTGTCTTAACCATATATGGAGCTTGACGTTGTCGCATGCCCTTGCTGTTAGTGCCTGCATCGAAAATGCTGCATTCCTTCTTCTGTGCAAAGCAATCAGTTTAGCAATTAAAGTTACACTGCTAATAATAAATAACTTGCCCCATTGTAACTACATGCAGTCCTGTCTCTATTTTCCAAGTGTGCCTTGTTTTGTTTAATGTTGGTTTCTAGCTTACCAATACCACCGTCATTTGCTCAAACAACTTGATGGAAACACACCTAATTCACATTTGTTTGTTTTTATTTTTTTGTGAATTTTTAAAAGATTCGCTTAGATGGAATCACTTTCAGCAATGTTTCACACTGCGCTCAGTTGAGCCCAGATAACAAAAGTCAGAGATATCAAAATGAACCTTAATTTAATTCAGTACCTTACTGTATGTCAACATTCATTTGTGACCACTTTTATATATTTGTAAAGAGTTTTATCAGTAACTTTTGAGAAAATTGACATTTGAGTAAAACAAATAAAGTCTTCAGTGCTCTGAAAGAGCAACCTTTGAACAATAAAATGGTCAGTTGGGAAGTTCGTTGAAAAATGATGAAATCCAGCCCTGAAAGACAAACAGAGTCCTTTCAAACAAAGTTTCGTGTCTAACTGTTTACCGAATCTGACACAACAAAACACCAGCCATTATCACGCTAGAGATTTTTCTCGATAGCGTCGTCAGTGTTTACCGGGAAAAGCACAAGATGCCTCCTTTTTCCGAGTAGACGATTGCGTGATTTTTTCGTCTATGCTTCAATCCAAGTCTTTGAGGTTGGCAAAACAGCTGAAGACATGAGAGTTAACGGGCCCTATTGTGAGCGTGCCATTGTTCCAGCGTATGAAAAGCACATTCAAGTCAGTTGTATTGAATTGTTTGGGTCTGTCTTTCAGTTTGTATTCTTCTGCTGTCTTGTGCAAGACAATCAATAAGGATGAGACTTCTCGCTGGATGGGTGATATTAGAGTTGAATGCCGCTTACTGGATGGGAAAAGCTCGCACACACATTTCAAGCCTTTGCCGTAACAGCACTGTGGTCTTTTTACCTCTAAATGTGGGCTACGGATTAGACACTCGGAGATGGACTTCTTTGTGCGTTACTTGTGTGTATGTGTGTGCGCATCATTGTGTGTCTGAAGTTTTGTTATTGACCTCCTGGTGTGGTATTAAGGAAGGCACAAAAGCTGGAGGTTCATGAATTAGACTGTGGCTCCATAGCAGGGCCATTATAAAGCTGACTGTTCCATGGCCACACCATTGTGGCTCAAGATTTGGACAGTTGCACACAGCCGTCATTGACGTGCATGAATTGGAAATGCGTCTGAACCGTGATGGCTGAATACGGCTCTGAACATGAGGAATCCATATATTAGCAGTTCGCTGGATTTAATGATGTGCCTGTGAATTGCATAATATGAATATTCCTTACGGATTTAGACGTGTAGAAAATGTGGCAGGGCGGTTTCGTCGAACATCTTGAACCTCTGCGAATGCATACACATTCAATACAGAGACACTCCCCATCCCAAAAAATACTAAAATAATCTATTCATGTAAATAAAGTGAGTTCATCGTCATTTGTTTAGTTGTTAAATGCATAAAGCTCTCAGACATTGAGCAGTTGCGTGATTCTTATGCTAATTTGTCTAGCACACCCATATCTATTAACATGCTAATTTTATTTTGTGTGTGTTGGCATTTTTGAAGCTAATGCTAAATAATGGAATACAATATCCTATGAATATTCATTGTGCCTTTTAAAAACTGAACAAGCTCTATAAAATATCACTCTCTCTTTGATCAGGTTTTAGTGCATGGAGAGCTTTCCAGAGTTTCCTGCGCTACGGTAGAGTTCATTGTATTTATTTTTTAACACAGTATAGTTACTGTCAAACTACAATATGTGATTTTTGCAGTCTAGCGCATGCATTACAAGCACTGCGTGTGGGATCACTAAAGAGAATCAAGGCCAGAGGAAATATAGCTATAATAGGAAAACGTGTTTGGTTTAGCCACACGACTGTGGCGTGCTGTTGCATTGTGGGTAATTGAGGGTCAGTGGTTGTTGGCTAGTTTGATGTGGCGTTAGAGGCCTTTCTCGTGGCTCACAGCAAGTCACAAATCTTTTCCTCATATCCACTAAATTCCCATTTAAATGCCAAATCCTTTCAGATCTACACACACAAAGATACACAGGCACACTCAGTCGAGTTTCAGTAGAGTTAAAAATGGATATGTAAAGTAAATTACATAGCAGATTTAAGTGTATTTGCTTGGGTTGGAGTAGATCAGAACAAACTGTGGAGGTTCACAAGGCTAATGTACACACAATTCTTGGCCTTATGTTAGCATTATGGCAAGCCTGTAACTTTGGGTTGACCTCAAGATGTAACGTCGAGTTGATGTCAAAACCCAACGTCAGCATGAGGACAAGCTGTAACGTCGAGTTGACGTCTAATCCAGATGATATCTGGATGTAGGGTTTGGTTTATGTCAAAACCCAACAACGGCCTGAAATCAAACTGTTATGTCCTGATGATGTCAAAACCCAACATCGACCTGATGTCAAGTTGTAACGTCAAGATGATGTCAAAACCCAACATCGGCCTGATTTCAAGCTGTAACGTCAGGTTTATGTCAAAACCCAACATCGGCCTGATGTCAAGCTGTAATGTCAGGTTGATGTCAAAACCCAACATCGGCCTGATGTCAAGCTGTTACATCGGGTTGACGTCAAAAACCAACATTAGCCTGATGTCAAGCTGTAATGTAGAGATGACATAAAAACCTAACGTTGGCTTGTCGTCAAGCTCTAACGTTGAGTTGACGTCAAAACCCAATGTTGTCCCAACGTCTGGATAAAACCCAACATCGACCTGATGTCAAGCTGTAACATTAGGTTGACGTCTAAACCCAACGTCGGCCTAACGTCAAGCTGTAACGTTGAGGTGACGTCAAAACCCAATGTTGTCCCAACGTCTGGATAAAACCCAACATCAACCTGATGTCAAGCTGTAACATTAGGTTGATGTCTAAACCCAACGTCGGCCTAACGTCAAGCTGTAACGTTGAGGTGACTTCAAAACCCAATGTTGTCCAAACGTCAGAACCCAATGTTGTCCCAACGTCTGGATAACATCCAACATCGACCTGATGTCAAGTTGTAACGTCAAGATGATGTCAAAACCCAACATCGGCCTGATTTCAAGCTGTAAAGTCAGGTTTATGTCAAAACCCAACATCGGCCTGATTTCAAGCTGTAACGTCAGGTTGATGTCAAAACCCAACATCGGCCTCATGTCAAGCTGTTACATCGGGTTGACGTCAAAAACCAACATTGACCTATTGTCAAACTGTAACATCAGGTTGACGTCAAAACCCAACATTAGCCTGATGTCAAGCTGTAATGTAGAGATGACGTAAAAACCTAACGTTGGCTTGACGTCAAGCTCTAACGTTGAGTTGACGTCAAAACCCAATGTTGTCCCAACGTCCGGATAAAACCCAACATCGACCTAATGTCAAGCTGTAACATTAGGTTGACGTCTAAACCCAACGTCGGCCTAACGTCAAGCTGTAACGTTGAGGTGACGTCAAAACCCAATGTTGTCCCAACGTCTGGATAACATCCAACATCGACCTGATGTCAAGCTGTAACATCAGATTGACGTCAAAACCCAACGTCGGCCTAACGCCAAGCTGTAACGTTGAGGTGATGTCAAACCCAATGTTGTCCCGACGTCAGAACCCAATGTTGTCCCAACGTCTGGATAAAACCCAACATCGACCTGAGGTCAAGCTGTAACATCAGGTTGACGTCAAAACCCAATATCAACCTGATGTCAAGCTGTAACGTCGAGGTGGCATCAAAACCCTAGCCTGGCTCCGCCCTCCTACGTTCTTCCGCTTAATTTTTTATTTCGCTTCAGAACAACGTCTGGGACTGCTGTGTAGAGTTTCGTTTTCTCCGGCAAAAATCTGCAGGTCCAATCAGCGAACAGCGGGGAGTGGCTAAGAACGCAGACGTTGAGGTCGTGCGCCAGACATACGTCACGACCAAACCCTCCTTAACGGAAGTAATGCTTTGCAATGGAGCGTGGCCAGACTCTCTGTACAAATGAAATGAATTTATGAGAGTCTGGTTGCACCAGGCTATCAAACCCCAACGTCAGCCTAACATCAAGCTGTAAGTTGAGGTGACGCCAAAACCCAATGTTGTCCAAACGTCAGAACCCAATGTTGTCCCAACGTCTGGATAAAACCTAACATCGACCTGATGTCAAGCTGTAACGTCGAGGTGGCGTCAAAACCCAACGTCGTCCTAATGTCAAGCTGTAACGTCGAGATGACCTTAAAAACTCAATGTTGTCCCACATCCGGATAAAACCCAACATCGACCTGATGTCAAGCTGTAACATCAGGTTGACGTCAAAACCCAATGTCGGCCTAAGGTGAAGCTGTAACGCCAAGATGACGTCAAAATCCAATGTTGTCCCGACATCCGGATGTAACATCGGGTTGACATCAAAACCCAATGCCGGTCTGTCGAGCTGTAATGTCGAGTTGACTCAAAACCAATGTTGCATTCTGTTTTAAAACATAACTTGTGCCTAGTCTAAACATATATTCTTGTTTTGGGACTGCACGCATGAACAATCTAAGTATTTGACTTAGATCTATGGCTTGTGTACTGTAAATACAAAAAAATGCTATAAATGACACTCCACGCATACTACATATACACCCTCACTTCATTTAACCTCACACTTCCTGCTTTTCAGCATACGGGATTGGAGGATGTTAGTGGACACACAGTTTGTCCGCACCACAATCTTGAATGAAACTCCGTCAGGGGGTCTTTGAACACGGGGGGGAAGCTCAGAATTAACCCTGACTGTCCTGCGGTCAGGCAGCTCACTTTGAAACCAAGCAATCTGTCTCCACTGAGCAGCCCTAGGTCAGCACCCTTCGGTCTGCCAGAAAATAGAGCCTTTATTTAAGCCAGATGTTTGAAAACAGCAAGGCGGATCTAAATCTTTCCCTCATCTTTCTCTCTCTCACCACTGTATAATTTCGTTTTATTTTTTGACCCCTCCCTTCATGCTCTGGTCCCACAGCGCCGGAGCACCCAGCGCACTTGAGAGATCTCTAGCCTGGCTGCGCGCCCGAGCCTGATCCCCTGTCTGGATGGGGGACTGCTGGAAGTCTGAACAGGTGTTCTCCACTTTTTGATTTCAGTGCATTTGAATTAATCCTGTCAGCTCAGCTGTTAAAACAACTGTCACCCCCAGCTGCTAGTCATTTTGGGCTGGATCTGACACACTCCGCCAGTCTACGGAAGTCGCCGATGACATGCACACACTCGCACCGTCTGTTCCCCAACCCATTGTCATCGGCACAAAGCGATCTACGCATCACAAACACATCACAAAAGAGGCATCAAAGTAAAATGAAATCAATGCTCAAATATTATTCATGATATTAGAAATGAAGAAATGTATCGATCCTCTAAATTCAGCGGTGTTCAGTTTACATCTATAAGTGATTTGTCCATGATGAGGTTTTTATCTAACTGTGTAATAGGGCATGTGATGTACATCATTTGACCTTGATTATTTCACACAGTTCAATAAATCCGACCTGTGTCTCTCACTGTGCATAGACACATGCACGCATTTATCTAAATGAGGACATAACGTGGACTTGAAACTAACACAGACCCATGCATAGATAATTATTACATATATAAGTCACTTTATTAATAGTTTTTGAGCACAACTCCTAACTGTAGGGAACTAACTTTATATGCCGCCCTGTATTTCTGCAAATATCCTAATTTTGGCTGTTTGTAAAAAACTCTCTCTTCACCTCCTCTGTTTCAGAGCGTGTTGTTCCTGTCATTCATTTGGATCTCATTCAACCTCCTTTCATCCGGATTCACACGCCCGTCAGTTAGATACGGGTTACACATTCTGGCAAATCTTTCTCGCACGTTTAAATATCTGTTTACTTCTTTCAAATGCCAAGAGCACCAAAAAACACAGTGGGTTAATTACTGGTAGATGATAAATGGTTGATTCGAAGGAGCTTTGAGAAACTTCGACTGCATAGTTTTCCATGTTTTTTTTACGTAAGCGAACATATTAATTTGAAAAGGTTCAGGTGTGTGAAAAAATATACCATTCATTAGCTAAATTTGGCGCTCCAACCAAAATGCTTTCTGGGTTTTTAAAGGATGATGTGTCTTTCTGAGGTCCAGGCCCTCTTGGTAATATCCTGGTATGGCTGTTCTTACCTTTGCAGTGGAGAGAGATAGAAAGAAAGAGGAATACAAGCGAAGGCTCTTGCACAATACAATGTATGCTTTGTCATGTGTTTGGTATATTTGCTTACAGACTTGTGACGTTTCAGGGACTTTGGACCCCTTTGTGCACACAAATAGAAGGCTGTGGATTTATCCCCCACCTCGCTATTGTTTCCACACATCAGATAAAACTCCACACACATCTTTACCACACTGACAATCTAGTATTTATAACATTATAGCTGTTTTTGGTTTAACACACTGTAAAAAGGGTTAAATAAATAAACTAAATATTAGTCAAAACTTTGTAGGTTTAATTGATTTGCATAGTCAATTTGATTAAACTTGCACGCAGCACTGCAGTATTTATTTATTTATTTATTTATTTATTTGACAAGGCTTGTGTACCCCTTTGTCAACACCAAACCAGTACTGTTTTTCTTTTTAAAAGGGCAGTACACCCAAGCACGCAAGTTATTTATCAGTCCCTTCAGATAAACGCTATTATGCGATCGCATAATTCAATGTATAATCAGCCAAAGTCCGCATATTTATGCGGTGGCCACATTTTTTTTAAATATACCACACTTTCGCCATGTAAATTGCCGATTTCTGCGCGCAAAATATGCGGGGCTTGCATGATTTCATAATCCCCGCATTTTTGTAGCAAAAAGTCATATATATTTTAGCAAAAAGTTGAAAAATGTTGCATTTACTTCACACAAGCGCAGCCATGTCCCTTGTTGCCATGGGAACGTTAAGAAGTGACGTAATTACGCGACATGAACATCAATGAAAAGCTGAAAAAGGTGCAATTTTTGCAAGTTCCAGCAATTTCTTTGCATAAAATTGCATAAATATCCCACATATTCCAACGCATTTTTTAAGAAAACGTGTTGCAAGATTAAAGATTTTTGCCCGCAATAATCACAAAAAAAAAAAACGTTTTTCTGGAAGGGCTGATTTATTCACACTCGAACTCGCATTCGAACTTCTTCGAAGCCGATTATAGTATGTGGAAAAGTTATGTTGTACATTAAGTGTGTTTTCACACCTAGTTCGTTTGAGCCGTCCAAAAACTCTGGGAGCAGTTTAGTGTGTATATAAGCCCTTTCACAAAGAGATTACAGAAAATACACAGAAAATGTGTCCGAGATTTTTCCGTGATTGGTCGATTCGCACCTTACGGCATTGTTTCTGCATCTTGTACACACATAATGCTTTCTGTGTATGTTACTGAAATGGTCCTCTTTACGGGAGTGATCCCAGAACATTTACAGGACGTGTTTGCGTTTACAGAAGCCTCTGCCAATTTTACGGAAATTTTCTAGGACCAAAGTGCTGTGTGAATGGGGTTTATTTGAAGAAGTCAAGTGATTTCAGACCCCCTAAAAAGACCCAAATGCGAACCGTACTCAGACCACCTCCGGATGGTTCGCTTTTGGGTTCTTTTGTGGTTTGACATTTAAAAGCAACGACGTCCCGGTCCCCTTCGCGTGTTGTTTTGGTATCAAAATCAACTGCTGCACAGAAAGCCGGCGTCTGAGTTCTTATGAAGTTGTGATGTGACTGAGGTCACTTTCGGCTAATTCCTTTTCTGGTTCACTTTAAGTAAACTGGGTTTGGTTCTTTTAAAATGAACTATATGTGAAAACACCCTAAGTGTCATTCACACTTACATCATACAAACTTTGACGTGAATACATAAGGTTACATTTTCACAGAATGTACTTTACGTTATGTAGGATGATTTTATGTATAAACAAATGGGTTTTCAGAAAAAAATCACAAGAATAATAATTAGTATTTTAACAGTGTTTTAAAGTCTCCATTATTTTTATTTATTTATTTTTTTGGTGTAGGTTTAACAAAGCAGAAGGCCTGATTACGTTTTGCCTCTTCTAACTGCGTGTGAGTGTTCAATATTAGCTATATTAGCGAAGCTCTAAAGCACTGCGTTCCAGTGCATTTATTATGTTAACATTATTATAAGTACACGATACGGAGCAGCACAAGAGTTTAAACAAACAATTTTAAGAATGGAGAAAAGAAATGGGTCACTGTTGTACCTCTGCGAATGACCAACCAATGGAAATGCAATATAGCTCATAGGAGCGGAGTTATTCCCATGACCAACCTTATCGAGAAATCTAAGCTTTAACTTGAAAGCATGTGGATTTATCGCCCCACCCCCTCATTCCCTCTTCCTGTCCTGTGGATGAAGAGAAAGAAGGAACATAGTTAAGATGTGCTGGGGTCTGACTGGTTTGCCAGGCATAGGCTGCTTCTTAAGAGCTGTTAACAATCACTTAATGGCTCTCACATGGTTACCCGTATCTGGGAGCAATGGAGCCCACACAATACCAACCATTCTTACAGGGAGGGCATTTTAACTGCCCCGGGCACTCGGAGACAACAGCGATGACTAAATCATGCATGTCTGTGTGTGTGTGTAGTGATGTGTACGTGTTGGGAAAAACATGTCTCGCAAACATTTATAGCTGTTGTACGTTTTGTCTTACAGTTCGAACCATTTTACTTATTTATGTATCTGCATCGGCAGTAAAAGAAATTATGTATTACACAAAATATGAGCTTGTAGTCTGAATTGTAATGTATTGAGTTAAAGAGACAGGTACGACAAAATTTAAATAAATAAATAAAGATTGGTGAAACTTCGTAAGCTGAAAGTGACTTTGTATGGCAGTTCTTATGTTATCGCTTTCCTACGACAATTCGCTTAGCTGTTTTATAAGTCGCTTTGGATAAAGCGTCTGCTAAATGCCCAAATGTAAATGTAGTTAATTCAAGAAAACACATTTTTCTATGCAAAAATAATTAATTTAATTAAAAATTAAAACTATGGTCTCTGATTCACAAACGAATGACTCTAATGTGCCATTTCGTAATTAATAATAAGTGAAGTTAAAGGAAAACACCACCATTTTTCAATATTTTACTATGTTCTTACCTCAACTTAGATGAATGAATACATACCTATTTTTTTCAATGTCTGCACTTTTAATCTTTGTACAGCGCTTCATGAATGTGTTAGCATTTAGCCTAGCCCCATTCATTCCTATGGCTCCAAACAAAAGTTTCATTTTGTGCCACCATACTTGCTCGTGTAACTACTCATGTAACAGTCTTTAAATAGGGAAAACATTAAAGTGTTTGGTGTCATCTAAATTCATCCCTGTTTGGATGAATTTTAGATTCCTATGGAATGAATGGGGCTAGGCTAAATGCTAACACACTCACAAGGCATTGTACAAAGATTAAAAATGCACGCATTAAAAAAAGACATGGATGTAATTTGTCTAAGTTGAGGTAAGAACATAATAAAACATTGAAAAACGAAGGGGTTTTCCTTTAAAACACAAAATTGGTTAGTTTGACTTAAAGGTAAAGTTTTGGTTTTTAGCGGCATCTAGTGGTGAGATTACTAATTGCAACCAACCTCAATTTCGAAACGCAATGAGAAACTACGGTAGCTGCCATAGGACAAACACGTCATCGTTTGAGACAACATATAGGGACAGTTTGTGCATTAAGGGCTACTGTAGAAACATGACGGTGACTTCTCTGTAATCAGACCCGCGGTGTATGTAGATAAAACGGTTCATTCTAAGGTAAAAAACAATACATTTAATTATGTAAGGTCTTTATACACCACTGATAATATAGTTAAGTATTTTATATTGCATTTCATTCCTTTCGTAAAGTTACACATCGCACCTTTAACTGCATGCTAAACATATAGTTGGCAAAAGCAGAACACTTACATATGTCAATGCCCTGACGAACAACACAGGGGCGACCATGAATAGCACAAAAAACGAAAAACAATATGAAATTGGCAGTTGAATGTGAGGAGAGAGGAAGCGTATTATAATAAGGGTAATAACTGTATTCAGCTGCCAGGGGCAGTTTGTTATGACAAGAGGTTAAAACGGAGACAGCCTTGTGTGCGTGTAAGTGTTGTTTTTTTTAATATGCTTCCAAAATGTAAAGCAGCATTATCATGTCAGCGATGTCTGGTCGTGCGTGTGACAGGCCCTTGACAGCTGTCTTCTTAAAGCAACAGCCCACTTCAACGTGACAAACAGCAATTGTGATTTTAAATGACACCCGCGGCCTCTTCTATGTACTTCAATATATACATATATTTTTTTTTATTGTGTAAGTTTGTTATTTATTTATTTTCATCATGCTTGTCAATGTGAGTCTACGGTGTGGTGGCGAGTTTGCAAAAGCCTCAGTCCACGGCTTTTTCTGTTGTCCCGCAGTTAATGCATCAGAGACTCGGACGAACACGTTGCGTTCTTTTGTTGTCATTTTAAAGTGATGTAATGAAAGCGGGTGGCGGCAGGGCCCCGGGGCTATGACAGCTCTCTGCTGACTGGGCTGCGCGCGAGACGCACACAAGAAGGGTTATTGCCACGAGACAGATTGAAAGTGTCATTTTCCATTATAGTGCATACGGAGGAAGCACAAATATGCCCTGGCCTACTTTAACAGGATGCCTTTGACAGGAGAAATGTGCGTGCGGGAGAGGGGAGCCCTGAGCCGAGATTAACCCTTTCTTTTGACACTCCTGCGGCAGCTGTAAAGTTACGTTCTGGTCCGAATCTCTTGGTAGCAGCGTGATGCATGATTACAATGGTATAAACATTAGTATTAGGAAGCGTAAAAGTGTTCGACATTAAAACTTTATCAGAAAAATTGTGATACAACCAGACACAGGTGCAAAATGTCCTGTGTTGAAAGTACCTGGGAAAAAGTACTCTACGAAGCATCAAGTGGGGTGTAGTAGGCTTTCACCGAAAAATGAAATCAAGTTTGTATAATTCTGAATAATTTAGTTTTGCTGAATACAAAGGAAAATGTTTTGAGCTGTTTGGAACCAAGCAGATCTGGGGCACCATTCACTTCCATAGTAGGAAAAAATTATATATGGAACTTTAATTTCTGTTTAATTTAATTTTGTTTTCCACATCCATACTTGCACCCTTAAATCATTCCAATGACTTTCTTTTTTCCAGACAGCAAAATTTAATAATTTTATGAATATCAAGCTGGATGAATTTAATACAATGGCATTATGTACATTATGACTCACTTTAATGGTTAAATAAGCACCCGTGCCAGTTTTGAGGATTTTTTTGGGGAAAAAAGTGCAGTTGACCCACGAGGAGGTCAGTTTTGAAAATCTGTACTTTGCGCACAACTTGATGCATCGTTAATGTCGCAGAAACATTATCTGTTCAAAATGATATGATCAAAATAAGATTCAAATGTCTGTCAATAAAGTATATCATTATTCTGATAAAGAAGAGTTAAGATCCGAGCATGCTGCTTTTTTAACTTAACAACGAGCTACATATCGACTATAAAAATGCTTATTTTCTTAATGTGTGTGTGCACCTAAATTAATTTGTACGTGTATGTGTTTTTTTTGCATACATTTGCATCCGTGTGTGCGCAGCTGATATTCAGATGTACGCCCGCCAGTTCTGAAGCCTTGGACGTCCTCAGAGAACGTCTTAATTTTCTCAGACTTTCTCACACGTCGTGATGGTTTTGCTCACATTCTTCTTCGCAATGTCATGCCCTCCACGCAGTTATTTCAATCTGGCAGTGTAAATTTGGCACCGTGCAAGAGGTGCCAGAATAAATTTGGCGGGAGTTTTGGTTCAAATCAAATTGGACATAAGCACCCACAACACCATCTGTCAGAGAAGGATTGCAGATATGTGAAGGGCACAAATCCGTCAGAGATAAATGACTTTTTCAATTTAAAATCTCACCTCGCAACTTTAGTTGGAAATTATTCTTTATTAATTTATGTGAAATTAATTTATGATCATCACACTGAAGATAAGAGCTTAAAGGGACGGTTTACCCCAAAATAAAACTTAATTAATCAACTTGTTGTTTTAAACCTGTATGAGTTTCTTTACTCTCACAAAAAAAGATATTTTGATAAATGATGGTATGGACACAGTCGAGTGTACCCATTGACTTTTTTCTACTATGGAAGTCAATGGGTACCATTAACTTTGTATTTATCAAAATATCTTCTTTTGTGTTAAACAGAATAAAGAAACTCATACAGATTTAATTTGTGAACTTATTCTGCATCACATTTCTAAAAATAAATGTTACCAATGAGTTAAATAAAGTTACTTTATTCCAAAACTTTTGATAAAATAAAACAAGCATCATTTAGAAAAAGTAAAATGTAAATGCAGCATGACGTTAAAACAACTTGGTTATGCAAGTCAATTCAACCTACTTTTTTAAGTTTTGACTTGCGATAAGTTAACATAACTTATAAAAACAAGGTGAAATTGTTTGACTTCATTTAATTTTTACCAGTACAAATTCCAGCATAAATTGTTTGTAAAGCTTAATTGTCACATTCAATTTAATTTGACAATTTCCTTAAGATTATTATTAGGAATGATTTACGCATCTGGTTCTGCTCGTGCTCCGTAATGACAGTCAATATTTTAACTGCTATGAATTCATAAAAGAAAGAATTATTCATAGTTTACCCATGATGTCATTTTTTCTATTAATTTTTTCTCTTTTTTGATTTTGTTTTAGAAAATTGCGCCCGTCGTCCCAGCGACCGCTCTCAAACGTCAAGGGAGTTTAACATCCCGACCTTTAACATCCATGGTCTCTTATCGCTCTCTTTTCCACTAGGTTTTTCTCTCTTTTTTTTTCGGGTTGTGTCACTTTTCTGGGAGACGTGAGTGTTTTTTGAGGGAAAAGAAGAAAGGCGACATTCTCTGTGTGTGTTGAATGTTTGTTCAGAGTGTTGCTAAGGGTTGCCTTTTCCTTCATCACCGCACATAATTGGGACTTTTAGCTTGAATGGCGGCTTTTGATGAGAGATTTGGTCCGATGTTTTTTTTTTTTTGGGTTGTTTCTAAACTCACAGTCCCGCAGTGTCTCCGGCGCTCCGGGAAAAAAAAAAACGTGTCGACCGCCACCGTTTGAACCTCCTTTAGAAAGAATTTTCAACGCGGCCTGTGAGCAAACAACACGTCGTATAAATTGATCATCAAGAGCGATTATGATCATCTTTTCATTCACGGGGAATATTCGCTTTTTAAACTCTCATGAACTTGGATGTCCTAAATTACTCCTGCATTAATAGATGACTGTGTTTGAGGCACAAAGGCAATAATTAAGTACTGGTTTCATGTTGAAGATCTAAGAACGCAGCTGGGCTCTGGTCCCATGTGTGTGTCTGTGTGTTTGTGTCTTACATTAAACATCCACAACGTTGAACTCAAGTGTGTAACACTTCTTTCCGTCCAACCTTAGATAAACTGACTGGGTGCTTGTATAATTGGTTATTGAATTCTGACCTCTGTGGCGACTGGGAGCTGCTGCAGTTTGTCGCTCTCTGCCAAAAGCAGTCAATGTGGAGCCTGTTCTGGTGCTGCGTGCTGGGCCGGGCCTGAGCCAGGGCCTTTCCTGTGAGCCCTCCCCACCCTCGCGGAGCTGGCGCTGGGACACTGGCCCTTTTGTTGTCCACAGAGGGCCTGGCTCGTTCTCTTTCTCCTTGTCTCATTCCCACTACTTTTCTGTACTCCTCCGCCACCCCCTCTTTCTTTTCCGAACAAAACATCTCATTGGCTTTGCAAATATGAGATAATTGGAAAAATGGAGCTGGCCAGTCGGGCTGACTCAGACAAAAAAATAGCATCGTGATGGCAAAGTAAAGAGAAAAAGAGAGTAATGAAATTGTTTTTGAAGTTGGGAGCCCAGACGGCTTTGAGATGTGGTGCATAAAGAATGAAAGTGCGCTCAGTGGTGGCAGATCTTGAGAGGTTCCTTCAGTCTTTCGGCCAGGTGGCTGGACATCTTGGCTCTGGTTCTGCCCAGCTGCTGGAGTCCTCTGGAGCCAATGAACCTTAATAATTCCCCATAATTCACCTATTATTGTCAGATTTACTTCGGCTCTCCCACGCTGGAATAGGCTGGTGTGGCGTGATGAGTTTGTGATCTTATATGTAGGCCTGTGGTATGGACAAGCATGCATCGACGAGCTTCAGATTTTGATTTAGTCACTAGGGTTGCATCAGACTAGTTAGGTTTCTGTAAACTTGTTTTTCGCCAGTTCATACTGTGTCATTTTGGTTTTACCTGACATTTTTTTGGGTGTTTTTTAAAGTGGTGCTCCTCCAACTGTAAAGTAAATGTAATTGAAAACACCAACATTGAATTAATTGTCGATCAATTAGTACTGATGAACTTATTAATTTGCTTAAAAGATGCCCAAAGGAAATTTAGTCTGTTAGGTGGTCCTCAGGTTGCTGCTATGGTGGTCTGCCACCCGACTCCCCCAGAAGCACGCACTCACACTGTACTTTGACCGATCCAAGCCCAGGCACATTTTTGTCATTGTTTTGAATAAAAAGTGATCTCTTAAAGGATTAGTCTATTTTCTTAAAAAAATCCAGATAAATTACTAACCACCATGTCGTCCAAAATGTTGATGTCTTTCTTTGTTCAGTCGAGAAGAAATTATGTTTTTTGAGGAAAATATTCCAGGATTTTTCTCATTTTAATGGACTTTAATGGACCCCAACACTTAACAGTTTTAATGGAGTTTAAAATTGCAGTTTCAAATGACTCTAAATGATGCCAAATGAGGCATAAGGGTCTTATCTAGCAAAACAGTTGACATCTTTGGCAAGAAAAATAAAAAATATGCACTTTAAACCACAACTTTTCTTCTGCCTCCGGCTGTGTGACGCGCCAACGCGACCTCTCATAATTGCGTTTGTTACACATTTTAAACCATTTTAAACAATAAACTAAACAAAGATATTAATTAGTATCATTCGACATACAACAACGTCAGAACGGTCCTCTTTCTCCAAACACTGTGGTGTAGTTTCGCATACGTCATCCGTGACCTCTTGACGTGATAACGTTTTACGTGAGGTCGGTTTAAAAGTGCATCATTTTTATTTTTCTTGCCAAAAATGGCAATGTTTTGCTAAATAAGACACTTATGCCTCGTTTGGGATCGTTTAGAGTCCTTTGAAACTGCAAGTTTAAACTGCATTAAAACTGTTTAGTGTTGGGGTCCATTAAAGTCCATTAAAATGAGACAAACAAGAACAAAGAAAGACATCAACATTTTGGATAACATGGTGGTGAGTAAATTATCTGGATTTTTTTTAAGAAAATTGACTAATCCTTTAATGCTAGAGCCCATCCTAATGTTAAGTCAGTTTTTTTATTCTGAGTCGTTTGGGGCGCGATTACACACAGCCCTCTCGCATGCCTTTCATATTGCTTAGTCAGTCTAATGCTTGTGCAGCTCAGATATTCACGTACCAATGCTGCATGCATCAGAAGGTTTTTACGCAGGCAGATGAAAGTGAGAGGTCACGCAATTGACATCTCTCCTTTTAAACCACGATCACACTGCACGTTCCGCACCTGAGCCCAATTGAACTGCGCCCGAGCCCACCTTTGCAAGCCGGTCAAGGAATGATTACACTTGTTAAACGAACCAGGCTTTGAGGTTTAAACGCGCTCGGGCGCGGTTCGGTTTGGATAATGTGAGTGCACCCTCAGAGAGGATTTTAGTGTGCTTTAGACTCAGATATTAACGTATCACTGCTGCTTGCATCAGAAGGTTTTTACGAAGGCAGATGAAGGTGAGTGGTCGCGCAATTGGCGTCTCTCCTTTTGAACCGCGATCACACTGAGCGTTACGCACCCTGAGAACAAGTGAACCACGCCCGAGCCCACCTCTGCAAGCCGGCCAGGGCGTGATTAAGGCACGCTTTGGAGCGTTCACACTAGTCAAATGAACCTAAATGAAGTAGTCAAATGTGAACGTGGCCTCAGAGAGGATTTTAGACTTTTGAGAAGTTGCCTCTGTTAATTCATACTTTGTAAAGAAACGCCACTACTGTATATCCATTAAAAGCCCACTTGTGTAACAAACCCACCACCTTCAGCAATAAACTTACTGTCAGACTTCTACTGTCAGATCAGCTGCTGTTATAAACATTTATTTTGTTTGCAGAATATGATATAGTTGGAGGTTATAAATATAATATATATTTAGTCTATTTGTTACATATCTGCCAGTGACTGTAATGAAAAGTTTGGCAGCATTTTTAATTATGCAAAAACATGTCTTTAGTCATCGCATCACATCTTTCTCTATTTTTTAGTGTCTTGCACCTTTAGCATTACATTCAGCTAAAATAGTTGGCAAACTTAAAAAAAAATGTTTTTGATCACAAGAATGCGACCTGTGTGAACACCCTCTTGAAAACATGTTTGATTAGTTTGTAGTGGCCCCTTAATTTTCTTTTTGACTGGTAATTTTACTCAACCCACAGACTAGTTGATTATGTTCCCTATCCAAACTCTCACTCCCATTAAAAACTCTCTCAGTCACACTCTGTAATTGAAACACATCCAGGCACACACATACACTTGCTCAAACACACACCCTTCCTGTGCGTCTTTCCAAGAGTCACACTGTTCTCATTCTGCTGTACCCCTCAGACACTGTTGGTTCCACCAAAAATGTGCTCCCCACCTCGTAAGGGCATTTTAGTACGGGATCCACCCAGCTGCCACAAACAAGACCCCATACATTAATGCAAACAGGCTGCGCTTCTGTATTAGCAGTAGTAGACTAAATAGGAACCCTCCCAAAGTTTCTGCCCTTTCTTGATTTCTTTCACTAACTTACTTATCCACTTTTTACTGGCAATACTAATACAATTTGATATGAGGTTTGGGAGATAAATACATTGTTTTGTTTTGCTGTTAGTTTGTATTAAGTTATGTTTAACCTGGTTAGCTTGTTGCCTTGAGGAAAATTGTTTACTCGAATGTTGTTCAGATTAGGAATACTTTATTATTATAAACTTTTGGGTATAAACTTTTTCTAAGCATTTTATTTGAAGAGAAATAAAAACAGACAAATTAGACAATTACATTTCTTATTATATTTATATTGCATACAGTATACGTTAAAGATATATGTGGATAGCATATGAAGAGTTTTGTTGCAAAACGAGATAACCACCGTTTTTTTAATTGTTCAGAAATCTTGTTTTTTGGTTGTGCATTCCAATTAATTTCAATGCAACTGCAGTTGGTTTGTTTTGATTTAAACCTTCATAAAATACAGCTAAGTAGCATCATAAAACAAAATAATAACATGATAACATAATAATAAACATGTTTTGACAAAAATGTTAAAAAATGGATTTATCTCGTTTTGCAACGAAACTCTTCATATACTGTTAAAAGTGAACAATTCAATTGTTAACCGCTAAAATTATATTTTTTTAACTTAATTCTTTCACCTAAAGTGAAACTAAAGTCAAATTTTAAAAACTTAATTTTGTAACCGTTGGTTCACACCAGCCACGTTTGAGGCGTCAAATTCACATCTACCACGTTTAGTTTGCCGCTTGAACATTTTGAGTTTACTCGCTTTATTACTGCGTGAAAGCCGCACGTGAAATTCTAGTCATCGAGACATTCACATGGAAATTCGCATTATGGGAGGGGCTTCTGCGATTCCGCTCGCTTCCTGTAATCACGTCACTACTAGAGCAAGCTCGTGATTGGTTAACGCGGCACGTTTTTCCCCAAAGTTCACATTTTTCAACTCGTGCGTTTTCACAGCAACCCTCAATTTGCGTCATTCAAGCGAACTTGACGCACAAATGAGGCGGAATCGCGTCTGCCGCATTAAACGCCTCATTCGCTCAACGAGACTCACGAACGCGCGTCAACGCGTCTTTTCATTGACTTAACATTGTAATCACTCGAGCTTAACGCCTCTACCGTGTCTGGTCTGAATGCAGCATGAGTGTTACCAATTAAAGTAAATTTTAAGTTGATCCAACTTTTCACTTTTTACAGTAAGATTTTACAGTCTTAGTTTGTTCTCTATTCAGTCTCACATCTTATTACAAGAAAAGCTTGTTTTTGAAGAGATCTCATTTATTTGTTTTTTACTTCCCGGGGTTAGGAAATAATTACCAACAAAATTCACCACACACAAACATAGTTCATATTTAGAGCAAACTTAAAAATGGATAATAGACATTTTATATTTTAGAAAACAAAAAGCAACATTAGAGAGAATACAAAGTCCTTTCCTTCCCAATGTATACAAAAAGAACGAAATCGAGAAAGGGGTGCTGTCACAAAAGTCGGATACATCAGGGTATCCGCATCTTGCTCCGTCCATTTTCCGGGAACGATTGTGCAGATCCCCACTGCGGGCTGTCACACAAAAGAGGCCTTTCTATTTTTATTAATAGTTAAATTGAAGGAGCTGTCAGCGGGGACGATAGCGACCATGTTAATAAATAAAAATAATAACTATTACCGTGGGAGAGAGTGAGAGAGTGACATACTGAGACAGAGGCAGGGGGGAGCCATGGTGTGGCCATTTGTTCAAACCTTTCGCTTGTCAGGGCTTAAAAGCCTCTGTCATTGTTACTCACCGATGCCGGTATAGAGAGAGAGAGAGAGAGCTGGGGACTAATAACACCTGTTGTGGTGACAGTGAGACAGCTGTCAGTGGAAACAGCAGCAGTGAAGGTGATTGGCTAAATGGTAAGTGAGCGAGCGAGAGCCCCCATGTGCCTGTAACTGTCCTCCAACTACAGTCCCATTGCAGTCCAGAGGCGAAACGGGGAACACACAGGATAAGCGGAAGTACGTGAGAGGCAAACTTTAAATTGCATGAGGAAATTTGACCACTAATATACGTTAGTTAACGTTTGGCAAGGCTTATAGGATTTGGCAAGCATATCTTATGTGTGAAAGCGAATGTGTGCGTGCCGCCCACCTGGGGCCTGTACAGTCTATCAGTCGCAAAGTTGCAGGTTACTGCTCTCCAGCTGAATTGGTAATGGTGCCACCTGGTGTTTTTACAGGCTTTTGTGTTTATTGTACTGTGTTTTGGGAAATTGACTTTTTTGCATACACTTTTATTCAGAGCAATCACAATATATGTGCTAGCCAAAAACTGTGCTTTGCGAGTTTGCGTTACATTTCACATTAAGCGCGTCATAGAGAGATGCAAGCATGATTGTTGTTGAATGTTGAAATTGCATGATGGTGTCATGCTTTTATTCAACGTTGCAATCATACATTATACCACTATATGTCTTCCTTTAGTTTAAACACACAACCTTGGCATTGCAAGGGCCGTGCTCAGACAGTTAAGTAAACAGTGCTCAGACAGTATATAAGACGAAATAATAGGAAAAGAAAATAGCTCATGCCATCGGCAATTGCGTGTGTGGTTCATATTTGCGCATACAGTGTCCGTGTTACTTTATTTCTCACCCTGCTAATACACTGACCAGTCATTTACCACAAACACACACCTTTTGTTCTCCTTTTCTTTCATATTGGCGTTAATTGTTGTGATGGTGAGGCTGGTCCTTGTGCGTGTTTGTATGTTAGAAAGCAGACAGGAGGAGTACAGGGGGTGTCGAGAGTTGTTGTAATTTTCCTCTCTTTCTCTCTCTCTCTCGTGTGAGACGTCCGTCCTTGGCAGGTTAGTAATTAGCGTGTGGGGTGGAGGGGTTAGAGGGTCCGCGGGGTGTATTAGAAAAACAAAGCGCACTGCCTTGATAATGTGTCCATTGTACCCAGTGCATTAAGAGCCTCTTTGTGTTAGCTGGAGCATAGGGCTAATGATTGGCTAACAGCAGGTGAGGAAGCCGCTTTCTCTCTCTCTCTCTCTTTTTCTCTGTATCTCTCTCACTCTCTCTCTCTCCATGTCCCTCTCTATCCTCTATTCTTACTGTTGGTGCCATTAGAGGGACGGGCCTTTATTACAGCAAATGGACTTTAAATGAGCTATATTGTGATGTTGCCTGCCTGTGGTAACTCTCTCTCTCTCTCTCTCTCTCTCTCTCTCTCTCTCTCTCTCTCTCTCTCTCGCTCTCTCTCTATCAATATCTCTTTCTCATTCTCTCTCTCCCCCTCCAGAGGCCCCCAGCATTGAGAGGTTGTTGTCTAAAGACTGGAAGGATAAGCTATTAGCCATGGGTTCTGGCAACTTTGGAGAGATCAAAGGTAAAACCAGACACTTCCTGTGACCTCTAAGTGTATGAGTGTTTGTATTTGATCGTTGTTTCACCGCTTTCACTATTGCGATCAAGGTAAAAAGATGATTTTACAAATTGAGTTTTACAGTAAAACCGTAATTATAGTTCACATATCAAATGTCACTCTGGACACCTTCAAGTGTTTTGTCAGTTATGCTAATCGTCCAAGTGCTAAGCTCTTTGCCAGACCCGGTTAATGATCTGCTGAGGATGACTCGCCATGCAACAGCTTCTCTCACGTTAGCGCGGTTAATGATACATCCTGTTAGGTCACTCATCCGTAGCGAGAACACGCTTTAACAAGCCTCCGTATGCCTTTCTCTAACTAGCGCAGCGTTCGCGAGGCTAACTCCGGCGTAAATGTTCTTCATTAAGCGGCTCAGGAATTTTTAATCAAACGTAGCTTGTTCACACTCCTGGGGCAGAAATGGGAACGTCATTGATCAAGCCATTGGCGCGGTAACCCCACTGTGATGACATTTCGGAAAGAGTGCGTCCCCCGCCACGACTACCGATGACTAGCGTTTGGAGAGGGTCCTCGATGCTGTCCCCTCACAGTGTGTGTGGACGCTTTACGATCAAAATTGTATGCATAAATGTAAGCAAGTGAAGGAGCTTTAAATGAAAGGTGCAATGTGGGACGTTTAGCGCCATCTAATGGTGAGACTGTAAATTGCAACTAGTGGTCCACAGCTCACTCCTTCCTTTCGAAACGCATAGTGAAGCTACGGTAGCCACCACAGGACAAACACAGCATCATGGTAGTAACAAAACGTGATCTATATAACAGTTTGTCCATTTAGGGCTACCTTAGAAATGGCGACAGTGTTGCTCTTTCTAAGATAATAAAAACAATACAGTTCATTTTGTAAGGTTTTTATACACCACTAATAATATAGTTATGTATATTATATTGCATTTCTGTCAAAAGATTCCTTTTAAAAGTCCCACAGTGCACCTTTAAGTGAAATAGGTGGCCTGACAATTTCTGACAAAATCTACATGGCCAAAAATGAGACAACCCCAGAAAACTAGCCAATCATAGTACCTAATATTTGGTGTCTGTCCAAAGTGACTTACAGTGCATTACAAGCCAGTACATACTTTTGCCAGTATGTCTGTTCCCTGGGATCGAACCTATCACATTTTGCGCTGCTAACTCAGTTCAATTCAATTGTATTTATATAGCGCTTTTCGCAATTGTTTACCGTATTTTCCAGACTATAAGTCGCTTTTATTCATATTTTGGCTGGTGCTGCTTCTTATTCTCAGGAGCGCCTTGTAAGTCTGTATGAATTAATTTTGAGATTTATGAGGCAAGAGAGACCATTAACGTCTACAGCCGCGAGAGTCTGCTATATGCAATACAGTGGATTCAGTGATGTTGAATGACGAGTCCGCGAACATATTGCTCTGTGGCTTGTTCGGTTAATTTATCCTCTTCAGCCTTGCAGGTATGTTCTGTATGCTATTGTTTATCGTGTAAATAACTGATAATGTTACAATAACGTACAAATATCTATTCAGCCTGCTGTTCTGTGTGCTATTGTTTAGTTGAATAACTTGCCTCTCCAAATGAAATGTGTGTTCTTCGGGGCGGATTTTGTGAAATAATTTTATAAATAAATGCCATGTTTAGTCCACTGCGACTCATATATGTTATTTCGTCTGACTGACGCATTTTTGATTGGTGCGACTTATACTCCGGAGCGACTTATAGTCCGGAAAATACGGTAATTGTTTCAAAGCAGCTTTACATTAGTAGATGCAGAGGGAAAAAAGAAAAATCGTAAACATAAGCAGCAGAATACAGCGGCTAAGATTAAACCGTACTAGCGAGCGTAGTAATAATGTAACGTATTTAAGAGAATGCTAAGTTAAGCCAATGTCAGCTGACTCCCCAAGGGTTGAAAAACCCCCCTAGGAGAAAAACCCTGGGGGAAAAGTCCTAGGAGGGAAAAAACCCTTGAGATGGTAACTCAATGCTATGGTAATTGAGCTACAGGAACATTGTAGATGACTGGTACCAATCCCATTTTTACCTAGAATGCTGTATTGACCAACCAACATTCGTGACCGTAACCGTTCCGTATCCGGCATTAATGCACATTATTAACCTATAGTACAGTAAAGAGAAATCAGTGTTGACCACATGAGGGAAGATCACAGAGCAAAAGAGACAAAATAAAAAAGAAAAGTAAAGGGTTAAAGAAGTGGTAATGAACAAATAAGAGCCTCAGGCTCTCTCGCTCTCTCATGTAACGCGGTACTGTGCTGCTTTAGGGATTTATCTTTTAAGCCCAGTCATTAATTAGCAGTGAGAGCTGCTTGACAGGTATTACATTGTTACAAATTGGTTAATTACCGCGGTTTGTGACATGAGGCAGGGCAGTAAAAGCAGCCTTAGGATGTTTGGAAAGAGAGGAAACCACTTATTGATCCAAAGCTGAACTTTCAGTAGCCGAGGTAAAAAGCCGGTTGTGATTGATGAGGTGTGTTTGTAAACGCCTCCTGTCTACTTTAGTCTTAGGGCACCAAAGGTATATTGTGTCGGGAGTTCATTTACCTCATGTCATACAGAGTACATGTCAGACATCTACGGAAGGACCAAACTGCTTATTTTAGAGTCAATGACTGGTCGGCCAAAAATATCCCCAAAAATCTGATCATCTAGATGACTGCGAGAGTCTCGGGAAAGAAAGAAAGCTCCCTTTGATCAAACCTTTTCGTCACTTTTCACACAAGGCCGTCCCTTTTCCCGGGCCGGCTCGGTTGCACACCCTCTCGTGAATGCCCGGTCTGGGAGCTGTTAAGGAGAAGCCAGGTTTATTTTTCCAACTGGCCGCCTGTGACAGTTGCCTTTTTGTGCATTGTTGAGTCTTTGTTTGTGTGTGTGTGGTTGTGAAGGGGTTACAAATGGAACCCAGTCTCACCTTCCTACTAGGGCAATAGGTCAGGTCAGCTGCTATGACTCCTTTCTTTCTCTCGCTTTCTTCATCATCTGTTTTTCTCTGGTGAGGAATGTGGCCCCTCTGAAGGTAGGGGCAGAGAACAATGGGGGATTGTGGGGCGGCGTAGATGTGTGTCTCTCTTACTGTGTGTGTGTGTGTCTTTAGCATAGATATATGATCTCAGACGCACAATTGCACACACATGAACTTATTAACAGACATGTGCGCATTACGCCATTCGAGAGTTTTAGGAGCTCGGCGCACACGCACAGCGTTTGATTGGTGGTAGTCTAGGGCAATACCGCGGTACGACAACATCCTGTCGAGTGATTTAGTCTTCCCCTCCTGCCGTCTGCTCCGAGCCGGCTCGTATGTCAAGAGCGATTCTAGCTTCAGCCGGGGTCAAAGGTCGGCTCACGCTAAACGTATAGCGACGGCAAGGTAAACACGGCGACAGGGCACATCTGGGCGCAAGACTTCTTCCTCCACCGGCCATTTGAACTCTGACCCGTGCCCTTTAACCCCTGCAGGCACCCCGGATAGCCTGGCGGACAAGGAGCGGCAGCTGATGGGAATGATTACGCAGCTCAGCAGCCTCCGAGAGCAGCTATTGGCCGCCCATGAGGAGCAGAAGAAACTGGCCGCTTCGCAGATCGAAAAGCAGCGCCAGCAAATGGAGCTGGCAAAACAGCAACAGGACCAGGTCAGCGATACATATTCAGCTCGAATGTGATTATGTGTGAGTCATGTATCAATTATGCACATAAAACACATTCATCCTCCACTTTTGGATGACAGATACGTGTTTTATAATGGCACAAGCTTGATTTTTAAGTTGGTCATGTGGTGCTGGAAAGCTCCTCCTATTCGTATTAAAATGCTGCTGTCTGTAGCCATGTGTTAAACATTGATTATGATGCTTGAAGTGTGGACATACAAATTACCTGACACTTGAAACAAGTGACATAACACCTACTTAGAACCCTAACTGTGATGAATGATTAAATTGTGTAAAACAATGAACAGTTTATGTGTGTGTGTGTGTGTGTGTGTGTGTGTGTGTGTGTGTGTGTGTAGGAGAGGTAAGGGTGTGTATCAACATAGTTGCATTCTCCTTAAATCACATTCACAAAGAAACCTTCTGTTCATTCCATCCCCCTATTTCATTGAAGTGCGCATGCGTGTGTGTGTGTGTGTGTGTGTGTGTGTGTGTGTGTGTGTGTGTGTGTGTGTGCGTGCGTGTGCGTGTGCGCGTGTGTGTATGTGGAGCGTTCAGGTCCCCTCCAGCACTTAAGGTGTTTGCATACAGAAGACTGCGTCTTAGCTTTGTTGTGTGTTGTAGCTTCTGGGGAGCTCAGCTTTACAAGAGAAAACATCTGTAATAATACATATGCTTACATACTCACAATGCTCCAGGACTGGGAGCCACTTTTTGGTAAATGTATTTGAAACTCAAAACACACCCAGGAGCTTTAAAAACACTGTTTATACACACACACACAGATTTTCATTTTTTAGAGACATTACATCTCTGGACAATCCGTAGACGTGATGAATTTTATACTGTAACTTTATATCCCTTCCCCTATTTTAGAGGTTCTCAAACTTTTTGGTAAAAAAAACCTGCCCCCCTCCAGTTTCTATAAAACTGGTGCCCCTGGCACCATCTCACGCCCCTGGTTTAAAATTAATGCCCTAAAACAAACCCTAAACTTAACTTTCCGCTATTTAAGTTTTTCAAAAAACATCATTGTATATGATTTATAAGCTTGTTTCCTCAAGGGGACTAAAAATATCCCCACAAGGCCAAAAAATGACTGGTATTCAGTCCTGGCGCTACGGAGGGCAAAGGGGTGCATGCCCCCCAGAACGAATTTGTGCCCCCCCCCCCCCAGTTTTCTTTAAAAATTTAATTCAGTCATATACTTTGATGTAAAGATTTCCTTAATAAGGTGTATAACTGAATTCATCCAATGAAGGCAACTACTGTACCTAATTTCAGGCGAAT
This sequence comes from Misgurnus anguillicaudatus, assembly GCF_027580225.2. Lineage (NCBI taxonomy): Eukaryota > Metazoa > Chordata > Actinopteri > Cypriniformes > Cobitidae > Misgurnus > Misgurnus anguillicaudatus. Next base: position 22,252,892 of record NC_073337.2, read on the forward strand.
GGCTTTAGCACGCAAATGAAATACAGGCAGTAATAAAGGTAGCCATAATAAATAAATGAAAAAGTAAATGAAAAGGAGCAGAAAAATAACGTATAGTGTGGAGCCCCCCCCCCCCAAAGGGATTAAAATGCCCCCTACATTATGCCATCCTGGTGCCGGGCCTGCTGGTATTACTATCTTTGTGGGGACATTTACACAAACACACAAATAATGTGCTCTCTAAACATGTCAGAAAGGGTTACGTTTTTGACACATGGGTTGACATATTTGTTCTCACCGCAGATTGCACGACAACAGCAGCAACTTCTGCAGCAGCAACACAAAATCAACCTCCTGCAGCAACAGATCCAGGTGAGTCTTTTTATATATGTGCGCGTCCGCTCGCTGTAGATAAATAAGCGCCCGCATGTTTACATTTTTGTCCTTTGTGATGTCACAATGCGAACAATGTGTCACCATGACAGTGGGGTTTCATGACAATCAAACGTTCGAGTCCACCAATCAGCAATCAACCCCCCTCAACCAATCGCAGAAGAATAGCCCTGATGTCCTGCATCCAAATCTGCAGTGCTTTTCTAGAGCAGTCAAAAACTTTCGGGCGCATTCACACTTAGAGGGTTTTCCATCTGAACTCTTCAAATATAGTTTTTTTGTAATATAGGTAATGTAGGCAATTACCAGAGCTATAAATAAAATAAAACAGAGCTACAGTATTTAGTCATATGCATATTTTAATTAAAGGGATAGTTCACCTTTAAATGAAAATGAAATGTCATCATTTACTCCTCATGTTGTTCTAAACCTGCATGAATTTCTTTTTTCTGATGAACAAAAAAGAAGCTATTTTGAGAAATGATCGTAAACACACAGCAGATAGTGACCATTCCATAGTAGGAATAAAAAAATATGATGGAATTTAATGAGTACCGTCAACTGTGTGCTTACTGTCATTTATCAAAATATTTTCTTCATCATTTATCACAATACTTCCAAAATATTTATTTTCTCTACTATGGAAGTGAATAGTCACTATCTGCTGTTTGTTTACCATCATTTCTCAAAATATCTAAATAATTCATACAGGTTTAGAACAACATGAGGATGAGTAAATTATGACAGAATTTTCGTTTTAAGTTGAACTTTTCCTTTAATGATTAAATCATATTGAATAAATCCTTTGTAGGTAATAACCCAAATCTGGTACAGGAGCTTGTGGAAATTAACAGCGACAGACAGAAGCATTTTGCTTGGTTTCTTCCAGCTGACTGATCGATAGAGAGGAGATACACTGGCCCGCTTTGTGTTTGCAGGTGTGAAGCGAATAAAGGCTTTGTGTGCGAGAGGGGTGATGAGATGAGTTTAATTTGGTTGATAAAATGAGACTTAGCCTTGATAGGGGACTTCTCCAGGAAGCCACATCACACTGAGACCATTCACACAGACACAGACAGACCTCTCTCGTCCAATGGACCCTTGCCCATTTTCGGAGTCTGTGAATGTGTGTGTGTTGCAGCTGTGTTTGTTTGTGTATGCACGGTCCTACTGCACGACTGAATGTGAGACATATCTGTGTCTATTCCAAATTCTTCATCGGCGCATGTTTGTATGTGTATTTGTGTGTGTTTGTTGGTAGCAGCTGTGTGTGCGTCAGTCTCCAAAACACGTCCGCTTGGGTTTCTCCGGCCCCGTCCGTCGCTCACAGAAACAAAGCTTCTTTTTCCCATGACTTTGCAACCTTTTCCTTAACAAGCACATCGCCATTCAGTCCAGTGGAACAATAGTTTCTCACAGTCAACACGGAGGAGGCGAGGGAGGGGGGCGAGAGGAGGAGAGCCCCGTTACGGGCCAATCATATATTAGACCCAAATCACCTCCTGGAAACATGCATTTAACTTACGTCTAACACACGGGTTGCTAACATACTTGCGTCAGAGACAATTATAGCACTCCTGAACTTTTAGAGTATGTTCGGCGTATAAAAATAAGCTACTGAAGTCATTTACAGTAACTTTTATTCCTTAAGTACATGCTTTATCCGGTGCATTGATGACATGAATGTTTATCAACGCAATGCTGATCTCACGAGAATTCGTACATATTTTACGAGTTGGCTAATTTGTATTAATTTGCATGAAGTTAATCATCCAAAAACGTACGATCATAAACACGCCCCTAACCCCAACATCACAGGAGCCAGGGTTCCCACGGGTCCTTTAAATCCTTGAAAGTTTGTGAATCTGGGGGAAATAATTCAAGGCCCTGGGAAGTTTTTGAAAATATACATACATAGATACAGGTCAAAGTGCTTGAATCTATTTTATGCCCAAGTTTTTCTGGAAAAAAATCGATATAATTCCCTGTGTATCATAAAATTTCTTGCCTTTTAAGCACGCATGCCAAACTGTTCGCTTTAAATGCTTTTATCTTCTGTATGAATGCTTTTTTGCATAGTTGTGTTTGACACATGAAAACATCTCGGGTTACGTATGTAACTGTTGTTCCCTGAGAAGGGAACGATACGCTGCGTCTCCCCGTCATACTTCCTGTGTCCCTGTAACGCCGTCTTTGGCAATATTTCAGATAGCGATATACTTCCTGGCCCCCGTGTCACCCTGTCTTTGTCGTTAAGCCTCACCATTGGTTAAATTTGATAAACACATTCAGACGCACTTACCACTGGAGGCGTCGCCAAAGTGTCACGCAGCACGAGTTCCCTCGAAAGGGAACTGAGACAATATATCTTAAAATGCAACACGATGTAACCTTGCTCTCACTTGAAATGTGTCCCCAAATTTAGTCCTTGAATTTGAGGGTATTGGACCTGAACAATCCTTGAAAGGTCCTTGAATTTGAAGTTGACTAAGGTGTGGGAACCCTGAGGAGTGAAGGCCAAGTTGTAAAAAAATGGTCGTGCACATATTACGAATTTGCCACCTCGTAAAATTTGTACCAATTGCCATGAGATAGCGTTGGCTCTTTTAATGAAATTTTATTGTGAATTCATTAAGGTATGTTATTAAAAAATGTAAAACTTTTTAAACATACCCTCCCCTCCAACCACCTGTCATACAGAGACCCCTTTTAACAATTCCACATGGATGAAATCAGTTAAATTTTTAAACAAATTAAATAACTAGTTTATTATCATTCACATTACAGTAACATAAATGTGTATTCACACGTTTACATCTTATACAGCCCGTTAAGAGAATTTGAACTTCTTAAGAAATCCACGAAACTCTTCAAGTGAAGAGGTCAAAGTTACTTCTCTCGTAAAAACAAAAATCCGCTTACAATTATCACACTTATACCTCTCAGTATGAAGCCACTTCTTCAGTCTCATGGGGTAACGTACGTACACTCGCTTTTATGCTTAATAAAGCTGTGTCTTCACTCGGGACCGCTCGCGGGGCCCCTCACGGCTATCCAACCGGGAAGAGAGGTTCCTTCGGATGAAAAGAACACACCTGCCGAGAAGCTTAAGGCGTGCAGACGTATGCCGGTGCGCAGGATGAAATGCACTGAACGTGTAATGCATTTCCACACTTAACAAGAGGCGTAATGGTGAGGCTGTTGGCGCTATGGCTGGGAGATGCCCACTGCTACAACCTCCTTCTGAGCTCCATCGTACACTAACACACATTGTCTGTGTGCTATTTTCTCATTAGCCGCCTCCTTTCAACACACAACCACCGACTCAGCGGGACTTTGCGCTAGTGTCAGAAAATTTCCGCTTGTCGTGTCGGTAAGCTACGGGGTCCGTGGTAAGACTCCTCGGTTAGCACGGGCAGCCAGACCTCCCACGTGGAGCCGTTTGCTGGATAATGTGACACAAACGTCAAACATTTAGCACAAAAGGAGTTTTTAAGGAGTGTTCTAGCTAACTAACTAGTTTAATTCTTCAGATACAGTGAGACAACTGATGCAGGCTTATAAAACATGTATTAGAGTCAACCTACATTTCTGCAAGGTAACCTAATAAAGAGCTTGCACGGCAGTAGCTTATCGATGTCAAACACAGCATGAACGCTCCCTAACTCAATCAGACTCATTTGCCGAGCGTCAGTGATTCCTCAACACTGTAAATCCATTTTCCCACGGAACGAGAGGGATTGCGGGGAGATGAGGGGAAAAGAATAACCGTCAACAGGAGCGTTAGCTAATCAGTGTTAGACCAGGTCTTGTGCACGGGAGCGACTAACCCAATTGGCTGTGTAATTGTTTAATTTGTCTCATTACACCTAAATGAACGTAATTGGTGTTTTTCCTGCATGAAGTGGCCGCACAGGTTGTGTGAACTGGGCTTTGTCTTGAACTGCAGATGACTGGGAATTCGAGGGGTGGGGGTTCCACCCCAACACGTGTTACCTATTGATATGATGACTTGTATTCGATTACCATAAATATCTCAGGAGGCATTGAAGTGTTCTTTAGGGAAAACAGGTTTACTTAACTCCTCCAATTTTCCATTGGTTGACCATAAAATGATAGTCCTGCCGCAAATTTACACTAGTTGTTGAACTATAAAAATTTTTTAATTAAAAATGGACAGTAAAGAAAATGTTTTTTACATTTTCCGCCAAGCAATGGATAATAAATAAACATTTCTGTGTCTGATTTTCTAACTAAAGTGTGGATTTCATCTAACACTCTTAAAAACGCTATAATCACATTTCACTGTAAAAAGTGAAATGTGGGATCAACTTAAAAATTACTGAAGTTGGTAACACCTAAAAAATGTAAGTTGTTTCAAATAAAATTGTTCACTTTAACACATACAGTAAGTTGAATTAAACCAATTAAATTTTTTTGGTGTTATTGATCCAACTTTTTTTCCCACTTTTTACAGTGAATTTTTAAACCCCAGTTGGATAAAATATAGACAAACCCAATCGTTGGGTTAATTAATCTAGAAAATGTCCATATTTTACCCAAGCAAGGGTTGAAACAACTCAGAATAGGTTAGTTTAAACCCAATGATTGGGCTTAAAAACAACCCAGCTATTTTCATCAATTAAAGTTGCTAAAACTTAAATATTTAAGTGCAAGTTTTTAGTCCTTGTTGCACTTACATTTTTAAAGGGGACATTTTACAAGACTTTTTTAAGATTTAAAATAAATATTTCAGGGCTCCAGACTGCCACCAAATGGTAGCATTTTGCCACCAAAATTGGAGAGTGGGCCACTGAATTTTACATCCAGTCGCACTTGTGCAACCAGTAAAGTTGACCTTTTTTTGCGATGTGACACTGAATTTAAAACAGCACTTTGTACTTTCTGCATCTATCATCAATGTATTTATTAGTAATACAGTGTATTACTTAGTAGAAATGTGAATATTTGGTTAGCATGTTGATTTACGGTATGTACCCCTAAATTTTTTGGTTGTGCCCCTAAAATTTTCAGTTGGTGGCCACTGTGCTCCTAGTGAAAAAAGTTAGTCTGGAGCCCTGTATTTGGTGTACCCAGAGTATGTATGTGAAATTTTAGCTCAAAATACCCCACAGATAGTTTATTATAGCATGTTAAAATTGCCTTTTGTAGGTGTGAGCAAAAATGTGCCAGTTTTGGGTGGCAAAATTGGCACTAAATTGCAGTGCCGTGGTTGGATAGTGCTGATTAAGGGGCGGTATTATCCCCTTCTGACATCACAAGGGTAGCCAAATTTCAATGACCTATTTTTTTCCACATGTTTGCAGAGAATGGTTTACCAAAACTAAGTTACTGGGTTGATTTTTTTCACATTTTCTAATTTGATACCAATTATAGCACTTAAACATGGAAAAAGTCTGATATTCATGAAATGTCCCCTTTAAGTTTCATCAACTTGAATTTACAATTAATTTCAACTTTCTTGACTATAAATTGTAAAAGTAAAGTTGAAATAACTTAAGCTAATTGTAAGTGCAACAAGGAATTTCTTACAGTGTAGGAGAGAGTGGGGGGAAAGACATCGCCAGACAGACATTAACTCAACTACTATTTGTATCCAAAGCTTTGAGACTCAGGATCTACAAGGAGTTGAGGGAGGCAGATAGATCAATAGAGGAAATTTACTAAAACAGAAAAAACTCCACAGTGCCAAAGAAGCAGAAACGAGAGTGATAAGCTGATACAAAGTGCTATACATGTCCATTTCCAAGCTCCTGTCTGACCACAGAACAACTGTGTGTTACCTAAGCGACTGGCCCTGAGCAGCATATAACAACCTGGTGTGTACCCGAGTATGCGTGTGTTTTGAGTGTGTGGGGAAGGCTTCTCTCAGCCCGGTGGTTGGCAGCTAATGGGAGCTATTTGAGGAAGGACACACAGGCAGAGGAGCAGATGGGCGCTGCGTTATGCCCACCTACAGCGGGCGGCTGACGCACCTCCTGCACTCACACCTAATGGGGGCCTAATAAAAGGCTGGCTGTGCAGACACAGGCTCGCCACTCAATTTCATTAGCCGCTAATCAGCCAAAGTTGCCCTTGGCTCACGGAAAAAGACAGTTCGCTGGAAAAAAATGAGAGAAGAAAAAAAGAAGGACACGAGTGAGAAAATGGATGTGCGTCTGCTATGGGAAAGAGTGGTGTTGTTTTGCCGAGGTTTGAAAATGGCACATTGGTCTGGAAGAGATCAAGCATCAGGGATGAAGGTAGTAAAGTCGTGTGACCTTAAACTCCGCCTCTACCTATTTTCTCACTTACTCTACAAGGGTCCTGATAACACTGTTGAAAAATGACAGCCGTAGCTAGTTTTTAGGTCTAAACTGGTTTAAGCTGACCAGGCTAGGAGACCATTGTAGCCTGAACATGCCTATGGTCACATATTCACATGAGAGTGATAACAACATTGACAGCTTCCTCTTTTTGCCCTCAATGTTTAACCAGTTGCATAATCAGCCGAGATGCTTCATACAAAGAGACAGGAAGTAGATTGACGTAAACAAAAGTGGACCGACATGTGCATGTCCATAATAATGCTCATATTCTTTAGGGACTTTACTGTCACACTGACGCCTGCACCAGACTGGAAGTCGTTTCCGTCACTCCGTAAAAGTTAATGGCCTATGCGCGCGTCCTCGGGGCTAATATTAAGTGTCGGTCTGTGAGTACAGTATACATGTGCTACACTGCTTTCCAGGCGCAAATTAATTATTAGTTATATGGCTGCATGTCCCCTCTTCAGCGCGAGGTCACAGAGGCCCGCCTTTAATTGCCGGAGCATATGGCTGGTAACAGATTTCTGCGGTAGGATTCGTTCTTAACCAACGTTCTTGCACGGGTTCTCAGATGTGTGCCATATTGTCAATGCTGGCAGCTATTGTTTCACTCATTTACTTCTTAGAGCAAATTACTCCCTAATAATAGCTCTACCTTAGAGTTTCTCTCTCCTCCGTGCCAGCAAACCTGTTCACACTGCATATGTTAATTATCTGCACATCTTCATTATGTTCAAAAAGCTTTAGGTTCAAGCTGTGCCGCCTGGCGAGGGGCTCTGACTCAGTTTGGTGCCAACTTTCCACTTTTTCCCTTTTAGTTCTTTTCTTGCCATTTTTTCTATTTCTTGGTCTTCTTCACTTTCTCTCTCCCCTCTTTCGTCAACTATAATAGTTACAAAGTTAGCTCTGCTCTTACTTTATCTTTTTTTAACTCGCTACAGTTATTTTGAAGGTGCTGGTTGTATTTACAGGCGGTTTTACGTTGTAATAAATAGTAGCTTATGCGTTATGTTTGTTTAGGTGCAAAAGTTCGGCAGTGATTTGTGGAGCCTTTAGATGTCTCAGTTCTTTCGTGGGCTTGTACATTTTTGTCTGATCTGTCCACCAAAAGTGTCGTAATTTTTTTCAGATTCAGAGAAGTACAGTACAGTACAGTACCGCAGCCAATTATCTGCTGACTTTCTCACAGTTTTTAATGCTTTTCATGTAAGCTGGTCTTCCATCCAGAGAGAAAGGAGCCAGGAATTCAACATCCAGCTGTTGGCAGATTTGGGAGTTTTATTAGGCTTGCATCTCGACACTATTGTCCTAAACTTTCCGAATGATGCTGCCGAATGCGTAGTTAGGAATGAAAAAGTTATTGTGTTGAAAACATAAACACTGTTAAAACTAGCTTCCATGTTGGTTAACCGAAATTCTTTCGATGGCCTCAACCGAATCCAACAATCTCAATCGAAAGCAAGAAAAAAAGTTTCTCTCTCCTATTGTTCAGCTTAAATTTGTGATTTACGCTCTCTCTACATCAGAATGCATTAACTGCCCTAAAAACGTCAATATCAGCTTCACCTACTTTGCGTGGGTAATGCTATTTACAATGTCGATTGAATAGAGAGCAGCATGACGGTTCGAGCTCTTTGACGACATCCACGAGCCTTTAATTTTGCATGCACCCACACACGCTCGCTTACACGTCTGCGCATGTAAGGGAAGAGCGCCTGCTTGTAATTTGCCACTAAAACACTCCTCGCTCCAAACCACCGGAGAACACAGACACACGTGTGTGCGCTGACTAGCGTGCGTTTACGAGCGCCGCTGTGACCGCAGAACCTTAGCTCGCAGCGAAGAGACGCAGGCAGAACCAGAGGAGCATATGTCCAATTAGGACTGGTAGTCAGATCCGCACCGGCCCGTGGGGGGCCTTGTCGAAACGCAACAATAAAACGGCACTTCCTTCTGATCTGGGAACTGGAAGCCTGCCGTTTGCGGTAAACCGGAATGAAGGAATGATTGCTGTGTGGTGAGAATACCAAAACACTCAGACAAGCTGGCGGGAGAGAAAACGATAGAAGGGAGACAAAGCTAATTTTTTGCCTCTGTTTAGCTTTAGTGATAAAACTCCTTTCCTGTTCTCGTCCACCTCCTTTTTTTCTTAAGAGAAGTCACTTATATCGAAGGCTTTGTGTTTTCTTGTCAGTAGAACCATCTGTCCTCTTTTTTGGGCCTGTGTGTCTCAAGACGCACACGTTGCCAAAGTCTCTGGCTTGGGTTTTTTCTTTCCTCACTTCTTTAATCCTGGAAACCTTGTGAAGTGGCATGGCGAGATGCCGAGCATGGCGCTCTGCTGAAATGAAGGCCAGCTGTTGCCAGAGTGTGAGGAAGCTTCTTTACATGACAGAATCCATGACAGTAATCAAAGGGACCAACTGTCCCAAAAGATGCCCCTCCTCTTTTATTTATCCTCGGGGACAGGTGCTGGACAACACTGTGTGTTTACGTGCATTTGTACTTCACAAGTTATAAACTTGCAAATGTGTGGACTTGTTATGGAATAATTGATATCATTAATATTGACTGAGTAAGGCCTACTTTTTAGTACCTCATTATATCAATCTGATACCTTTTAAACCCAATCTTGTTTCCTAGAGGACCAATAAAAAATCGCCAAGATGACTTGAGTCAATCAAAAATCGTTATATTGGACCTGTTATGGCTAGACTTTATTATTTGTGACCTACATCATACTTCTTTTCTCTCTCTTTCTCCAGCAGGTCCAGGGTCAGTTGCCTCCGTTGATGATACCAGTGTTTCCTCCAGATCAGAGAACTCTTGCAGCCGCTGCGGCCCAACAGGGATTTCTACTTCCTCCAGGGTTCAACTACAAACCGGGTTGCAGTGAGTATCATCACAACATTTCTCTCTGTCTCTACCAGTACTAAGACTCATTTTTAAGTCTGGTAGCTTTGAACTGGTGAGTTAAAATATGAAAGACGTCGGTCCAGTTCATTGTTCACACTAGAGATTTTAAACCAGATTGCCGAAAGCGGAGTCTTCAACCCAACATTGGGCAGCGTCTCCCTCCTGTCTGGTGTGTTATTAAGATCAGCCAACATGACCGATGCCCGTCATCATCCGCGCACGACAGACTCTCAGACCAGACAAACTCGCTCGCTTTTGTCTCTCTGCGTTTCTTGTTCAAAAGTAGGAACAGGGAAAAAAGAAAACTTCCTCTGGGGTTTGTGTTTTTGGCCGTAGCAGTCCAACTGTGAAGCAATGTGTTGTTTACCGCGAGAAACGAGGCGGCAAGTGCCAGCAGCGCAGCAGCAGAACGCTCGCGCTCTCACGGGGGGGTTGAGTGACCTGCCCCAGGTTTCTTCATATTAACACGGGCGGCCGCCAGAACACGCATCCAATACGCCTCGCACACGCCTCCGACTCCTCTCCAACTGTACGCGTACGCACACACATGCAGATACACACTCGTGCACGCTCGCGAACGTACAAGTCCCTTGTGAGATGAACCGTCCGCAATTCCAGCTCCGCCCACTGCGCTTCACAGTTTCCCAAACAAGTCCCCCTTCCTTCTTCTCCTCACGGCCACCCGCCTCCCCACCCAACAATACACCCTCTACAGTATTTTAATTACAGCCAGCAGCACCATCTAAGACTGCCCAAAATTTCAATTACGCATGTCATTTAGTTACCATTACAGTTTTTGCTCACAGGGGACAAAGCCGTCATTTTGAACCCCTTAAAACCAGAGCGAGAAAAAAAGGGGATGAAATCCCTCCGGTCGCAGGGTCTGGACCGAGGGGATGCTGGTTCCCACCCATTGCTCCACGGAGCCAGGACACGAAGCTCTTCCAGTCAGACTGAAGATGCTGTGATCCGGCCAACAGCAACATGTTTGCTTTCTTTAGTTTTGCTCTTTTGTTACAGCTGTACCCAGGAGAGACATAAAATAGCTGGAATACTTGTATTTGTTTAGGGACTGGGAGAAAAAAAAAGACAAAACACACTGTCCCCAGAATACATCCTTGAACCGAGTCCAGGGCAATTTCTAACCCGGCGGCTGAGTGTTTTTGAGGATGGGAGGGAGGCAGTGTATGGGAAAAAATGTTTTGGATAGGCTGATAGGAGCGTCTGGTTTATTGCTTACTTAGACAAGGTTCGACTTCCTCAACAGACAGATAGATACTCAAGTCCGCACATATGTACGAAACTACCCAGTCAGTCAGTGACTTCACAGGCAGCATTTTTAGGATTTCAGGCAGGCATCATGTCTGACAATTGGAAGCAAATTCAAGTGTACTTCAGACACATATAATAGGACTCCAGTGTACATTCAGCTCCTCCATCAGATAGCGACTGCATGCACAGGATTGTGGGACATCACAGGCAGCAAAGCATGCAATAATAGTGCCTTTAAATAACATAACAAAAACATTCTTTAAGAATTACTGAGTTATGGTGTCATCTTTATCTCATATATTTCAAAGACGTCTATCTGGACGCTAAGCAGACCCATCCTCTCCTCTCTGTTCTTCCTCAAGGCGCTCCAACCTCTCCTCCCTTTCGCAATCAGCATCATTCCATTGTTCGTCGCACCCTGACCTCAAAAAACAGATTTGAGGGCACACATGCAGTCGCTCATGTCACGGGCCTCTTCGGCGTGACTCTGATAACTGCACCCCCCCCCCCTTCTGCCTCGTCTACCTGAACTGCACTGACCTTTACCTCCCTCTCATGTAATTACAAAGCCTGTATCTGCAGGTGGACGCTAATAACTCTCCCTATTCACTCCTGGCGTTCTGATTCATCTCTCCAACGGCGAGGCTCTTGGAGGAGACGGGCCGCTGATGTTACCTCGTTAATTACCGTCCTCTCCTTATCATGCCTCAGCCTTCAACCACTATTGTGCTCGGGGTATTAGAGCCACAGCCACACAATCAGGCTTTCATTAGAGCGGAGGGGTGAACGAGACAATGGCGGTCTTTACCGACTGAAGAGATGAGAGGATGAGAGGAAAGGGGGATGGGGATGGACAAACAGGCTTTTTTGTATTCGGTTGGGTGTGAAAAAGTGATGTTTTTTATTAACTTCTGACAATACCCATAATGCTCTTTTTCTCAGGTGACCCTTACCCTCTGCAGCTGATCCCTACTACTATGGCAGCTGCCGCCGCAGCGACGCCCGGTCTCGGTCCTCTTCAGCTGCAGGTAATGTCCAGCTTTTGTGTGCGGGCATTTCTTTGTTTCTTGTGTGTGTCTTTGTACCGCATTTTTCCCAACCTCTCGTACAAAATCGTTTTTTCCCTGCCTTTTTTGTTTTGTGGTCCCGATAGAGAACAACAATGCCCACTGTTCTCCCCAACTCTTTTCCTCATGCCAACTGCAAGTTGCCATAGAAATAGGCCCTTTGTGAGGGGCCGGAGCCCAAAAAGAGAATGTGGCGCTGCTTGCTCCAGGGTGCTGATATTGTTCACTGTGGAAAGAAGGGTACCATAGAAACAGTTTTTTAAGGGGGACAGAACACAGAGGGACACTGAACCGAGAGCAAACACAAAAAGATATTATGGGCTGGCTGAATGGAGTCGAACCCTATTTCGGCCTCACTGTGCTGGTTGAGAATCTACGCAGCAGTAAACATGCGCCTCCCTCTCTGCCTCTTAGTATGCAATAAATCTCCTGATGAAGATAAAAAGACACACATCTGCTACCATGTTTGTGTGCACCTTTTACTTACTTGCAGGCCAAATATGCATGAGCTGTAAACATGGTCGCCAGGTTAAGAGCCCAGCTATTTGAGATGCATTAACCCCATGGCCCATAGGGACCCCAGGCATGGTCCTTCCTCACTGTTACCTCCCTTAAGCATTAAAGAGCCAGACTAAGAGGCCAAACTCACCATGCCACCATTAACCAAACACAACTGCACATTAAGAGTGAATATTAATAGAGCTACAGATATAGAGATGCATATAAATACACATCTGTATCACAGATCAAACATATGTCATAGACATCACTTCACACATATGCACTCATGCAAGAACAGGTGGATTTTGCAGGTGGCCCTTAAAAAAATAAAATAAAACTAATAAACCGGATATTTTTCTATGTAACATTTGCTGTCTGTGTACTCTCTATGGCTAGATTACAATGAAAATCTTGTCTTGTCTGATTTTATCTGCTTCAGATCGCGCCTCCATATGTTCCTTCATGTCGAGATTCGAAAATCCCTGATTGAACAGCTTTGTCAGCCACAATTGGATTTCGCTAAAAGCAACTGGAGAAAAAGAAAAACAACAAAATCCGATGCCACTGTTCTCTCTATCTATCCTAAAATCTCCCGTGCAACGCACACAGATTAGGGCTTTGTCACAAAGAAAATGATTTACTCGAGCTAAACTAAATACAGATGTCTTAGTTTGCTGGATTTCCTCTAGGAGAATCCCTCTGTGCAGGTCTCATTTTCAAACTCACCAATACAATGAGTATATTTACTGAAATATCACTTGGGCACTCTTAGGGACCAATATCAATACTTCTGATATTTTAATGAGTTTGCTCAAAATACAAAGACAAACATGCCCTACAATAAGTGATAGAATTAATAGACCGAACTATAGCTTAACTAAGGTCTGGGGATCCTGAGGGAGCTTCAGGAGGTTCTAGGGGTCCCCCCCAAAAAAAGTATTATTATTTTAAATAAGTTGTTTATTTTTTAATTCCTGCTGCTAGGGCTGGGTATCGATTCAGATGTTCCAGATCGATTCGATTTCGATTCACAAGCTATCAAATCAATTCTCTTTTCGATTCTGATTCTCGGATCTATTTTTATGCTCGATTCGACTCACTGAATACAGATTTAATACAATTACTATATTTATAAAAAAAGAACAGTGAACAAGTTTACAAGTGGGTAATTAATAAAAAGAAATTAAGAGCCACAAACCTGTATATTAAACTCTTTTTTTTTTTAGGTACACTTGGGAACATTATAACAGAACCCATCTCTAATTTTCAAATGCATCCAATTATGTTAAATAAAATACAATTTTGATGCAAGATAAAAAAAGATATGCTGAAAAAAGTCAGAACAGTCGCAGTCCTTGATCAAACAGGATCAGGTTATTTCATTTTTTCAAATATCGATTCGTGGCCTTTGAGAATCGATTTTGAATCGACCACGTTTAAAAAAAATCTATTAATCGAAAAATCAATTTTTTGCCCAGCCCTACCTGCTACATACATATTTCCTTTGAATCTTTTTAGTTTGATTTGTATATCTAGAGGTTTATACGTCCAGCATTAGTCTAAGCGTAGCAAACTGTATATTCATTATACATAAAAATACATATTTTAAGGGTTCATCACATTTGAGGGGTCCTTGGCATTATAAAGTTAAAAAAACCCTGGCTTAGCAGTTGGTTGCTCTGACATGTCAGGCCATGGTGCTAATGCAGGGAATGCGGATTCTAATTTGGCTTGCAATGTCTCAAAATGCTCCCCTCACAGCCTTTCTTCAACACATTTCCACTCTCTGTTGGATCTTTTTTAATTTAAGCTATAGGTAGTATGTATGGGTGAATGGGGGCAAAAGTAACGCGGGATGAAAGTAACAAAGCGATTTTCTCCGAGCCCTGATAACATTTGCATTCCAAACTATGACAGCATCTTAGGCACACAACCCCTGACAAAGCTGGCAATTATCGCGTTATTTCTACACCGTTTTCCGCGTGTAGATCCAAAAAGGTGTTTTCAACCATGATAGGTAAATTCTTAAAGCGGTCATTTTTTTCTTATAACGCGTTATGTTTCTGGTTTTATGTGTTAAAGTACTGATCAATCTACAGTTTATTTAGTGACCTAACACATCCTAAAGTTTCACTTCTCACTTCTCTGAGTTTTTCAAAATAAAAGTAAATCGGGTTTAAATGTGAGGAGATCCTGTTAGGACGAAAGTAACACTTGTTACTTTTGTCCCGCTGCTAATACTGTTGTATATGTTGAAAATTTATATTATTCTATTTTTTTATTTAATTTCACTTACATAGTGTTCAAACTGTTAAAAAAAGTTTTATTCTCAAAAATGTAAGTTCGTACTGTTGGTTGCTTTTGAAACATTTGATAAAACTGAAATTTAAAATGAAAATGTAATTTCATTATTTTTTACAAAGATAAATTACAAAATATGTTTGCAGTTACATATTAATGAGGTCATAGTCACGTATATTTGATAAAAACAAGTGTAAAAAAAAATCTATCTTGTAAAAAGTAACAATTCACTACTTATGTCTAAAGTGAAATTATACTGAAGTTGTTTTACATTTTTACAAAATTCCACCTGGTATTGATAGACCACAGCAAATATATATCTCTGTCTATAACATTATTTTTTTAAAATAAGTTTTTCTGAAAAATGTTACTTTCGCCCCCACTCCCTACTATGTATAAAATAGCTCAAATGAAAAAAGATCCAAATGTAGTATCCACATATAGTTGCGCTATGAAAACCTTTTGCTAAGAGATGTTACTTTCAAAGTGACACAATGTAAAGCACAATGCTTGCATTTAGTGAATATGCCCAGCGGTCTTAAATTACACAGACACCTGCGGCTCGCAGACAGAGTAGATTCCTCACCTCCTCATCTACACAGCGTCCATTAAACCGAGTTTGTGTGGGTATGAGTCTGCAATGGAGGTCACTGACTTCAAAGTGTCTGCCATTACTCACTAAAACCACCGATGTGGTCTTTAAACCAGTCCACGAAACCACCATCACTGCGACCATAGTTCACCGCAGATTCATATAACCAGTTTCACAATTCACTAAAATCAAACACCTACAGCACACGAAACGTGAACAGACTGTGTTAAATATGTGGATACATAGTGATGAAAGAGGTGAGCGAGGTTTGAGAAGAAAGGAAGCTGATGAAGGGAAAGGTACGAGCTGCGAGCAGCAACACTGAAGAGGTATAAAGTGGGTCAATGGAGGAGGTCAGCCATCATATGTAGAGGCAGATGTTGGACCATATTGCACCAGATTACTGCGGCACACAGGAGAACAAGAGAGAGAGAGAGGCAAGAAAAACTGTATTTAATACCTTTTATCAGCAGCGAGTAGTAGTACATATTTTTCCATTTGTAGTTCCAAACCCGAGCAATTTATTTTGTTGACAGGGACACGGAGGAGTATGTGTGTATACGCGGTCACAAGCGCCTCGCATTCCTTTCAGATACTAATCTGGTGCCATTGTTTGGGAATGTTGAGGTCAGTGGCACTGTTAATAGATAGCCAGGCTGGATTTGATGCTTTACAGCTCACCCTGTTTGCATCAGACCGTAATAAGCTTACATAATATTCCCAGCGTATCGCTTAATTTGGAATGTTATTTTGACTCGAAGCTTCCCAGAGAACTTCAAACCCGCATTGCTATTTTAACATCACATGTTCGACAATCCGAAAAAATAATTAAGCAATTCCGAAAACGATTTATGGAACAATGGAATTTTATTTGGAATTCTATTTGGGATTTTGTAAACACTAGGTTTAGCGCTAATTGAGGAGATATTTTGGCAGCGTCTTCAGTCGTATCGAAGTTCAATCCCGTCTGGCGCGCTAATCAAAATCCTGCAGAGCTTCACAGCCTGACGACAATAAAAAAAATTGACGCCGAAATGTGCGAGACGCGCAAATCAAAATAATAGCACAATAGCCAGCGGTGACCAAAATGACAATATAGCTTAAAGGATCTCTGAACTACTTCCATTTCCACAACAAAGCAAGATGGGGGAAGAAGCTCATAATCTGAGAAAAGCAGGGGATTATGGGAGAGCAAGAGATGTTTAAAGACCCACAGATCCACTCCGAAGGATAGCGCCGACAACGGCCCATCTTTCAGCGCTCAGGGAAGGGACTTAGTAAGAATGGAGGGGGGTTGGCTTTGTTAAAACATGTGTCACCAACGCTAATGCTCTCCAATCAGCCTTGCGAGTTAAAGCGCAAATGCCAATCTGTCTTCTCCCATCACCCTGCATATACTGTACACACGTGCCAGTACACTTTTACATTTAACTTTTACATTTGACCTGCTGGATCGGACGGCACTGAAATTAATAACAGTAGAAGTGTCATGCACATATTTTTTGAGGACACAACAGTGACAGGCCTGACTTAAGTACCTACTTGACTGTATTTTTTCTTATATTGGGAAGGTATAATCAAATTCATTATTGGCTTTTTAACATTTTAACTGTTCTGTATAAGTTGCTGTAATTTATATAAAAAATATATAACTGGTTAACTTATTTTGATGAGTTGAAGTGATGTAAAACATGTTGTCATGTTGATCACATGTGTTCCTAAAGTGTGATTTACGCTACAGTGATTTTTAGTTTTTACCTAAAATTATATTACTTAATGAATTAAATTTAAAATTCAGATAATTTACTCACCACCATGTCATCCAAAATGTTGATTTTTATCTTTGTTCAGTCAAGAAGATTTTTTTTTTTTGATGAAAACATTCCAGGATTTTTCTAATTTTAATGGACTTTAATGGATGTTACAGTTTTAGTGCAGTTTAAAATTGCAGTTTCAACGGAGTTTCAAAGGACTCTAAATGATCGCAAACAAGGCATAAGGGTCTTATCTAGCGAAAAATAAAAATATGCACTTTTAAACCACAATTTCTCTTCCTCCTCCTGCTGTGAGACGAGCCAGCGGGACCTCACGTAATTGCGTAATGACGTAGAAAGGTGTTACATATATGAAACGCACATTTGCGGACCATTTAAACAATAAACTGACACAAAGACATTAATTAGTATCATTCCACATACAACAACGTCGGAACGGTCCTCTTTCTCCACACATGTAAACACTGGGGTGTAGTTTCGCATACGTCATCCGTGACCTCTTGACGTGGTGATGTATTACGTGAGGTCGCGCTGGCGCGTCACAGAACCAGAGATTGTGCATATATTTTTTTTAAATGACAATGACAATTATTTAGCCCTTATGCCTCGTTTGGGATCGTTTGGAGTCCTTTAATACTGCAATTTTAAACTGCATTAAAACTGTTACGTGTTGGGGTCCATTAAAATGAGAAAAATCCTGGAATGTTTTCCTTAAAAAACACAATTTCTTCCCGACTGAACAAAGAAAGACATCAACATTTTGGATGACATGGTGGTGAGTAAATTATCTAGTTTTTAAAAAAAAAAATTTATTGGTTTATTTTAGGTTAATTGGACACTTGTGGTTGACTCCTGGGAGAGTGTATTTTCTTGCCTTGGTCGCATTTATACACACACTCGCACACACACACATTTCATAAGAATTAGAGCTGGCCTAAGACTCCTCTTTAAGGATTAGGTAGGAGAGCGAGTGAAAGTGGAGCAGCTTTCAGAGTTCAAAAAGACGTATGAGTCAAGAGTCCTATCAAATCCCTCACAGACAGACCCTCCCCCATGCATTCAGCACCTCTGCTTGTGTTTTTGTGTAAGGTTGACATTTAAATTCCTTTGCGTCTTCCCCACTTTTAAGATCAGCCACCTCTTCATCCACTGTTCTCGCTGCGTGCATACGTGAGCCCCTGGGCGATCGAGACCCATTGTGCTGTCACTTCCTGTTTGGCGATGGGGTGGCTGGACTTTGAGTGTGTGTGTGTGTGTCACTCTCACATGGCCGGTCTAGCAATTTTGATTGACAGAAGCTGACCTTGTAATAAAACACAATTCAAAAAGAAAATAAAGCGGTCTTGATGCAGTGGACCGGACACAGACCATATCGTCGTCTTACACACAGGCAGAGGAAGGGTACACTCCGACAGGGGCCATATGTCACGCTTAGGCACACACACAACCAGGGGCCACGGTGGGAGTAATTGAACAGAAACGACTGACAAGAGTTTTATTTCATCGGTTGGTCCCTCGTGCGAACTACAGCTCACACGCTGAGGTCATATCCTGGTATGGAGAAGTGTGTGTGTGTCTGTGAGATGGCATGAGCATTTGTAAACCCAACTAAAGTCATTTTTTTGGTTTTCTACATTAAATCATCCTACTTTAAGGTCATGTCAAAGTTTAAAGTTAATGTAAAATCAATGATTGAAATCAAACTTTGATGCTTCTAATCTCGTACAATTTTAGATTATAAGCCTTTATTTATGATTTGACAGACGGTGTCACATTTTATTAAATTGTTGATCTTGAGTAATTTAGTGTTGGGGAAAGTTACTTTTAAAAGTAATGCATTACAATATTAAGTTACTCACCAAAAAAAGTAACTAATTTGCGTTACTTAGTTACTTTTCATGGAAAGTAATGCTTTTGTTACTTTTGCGTTACTTTTTCTTACTTAGCTGAGGCTTTATCTCTTTCAGGCCTTGCAGGTTTTTTTTTTTAATCACAAAAATGTCAGGCTCTGGCCTGCATCTCCGTTTCTGACTCAATTAATTCTACGTTAATATGTTCAGTTTAATTCAGTACATTATTTTATTTTTAAATTGAATTAATTAAACTAAAAAGTAACTCGCTTTTTTTAAAAAAAGTAACTCAAATATTAATGTGTACATAATGCGTTTCTTTACTCGTTACTTCAGAAAAGTAATATTATTACGTAATGTGCGTTACTTGTAATGGGTTACCCCCAACACTGGTAATAATTGTGCTTCATACAGTTTAACGGACAACAAAATGCGTTTTCTTTAAATTATGTTTAATTATTTGGATAATTGTAATCCAAAGTTTTTTTTAAATCAAATGGCATAATGTTTATTTATTTATCTGAAAGTCTCTTCCTAATGTAAATTAAAATGTTCACAAAATTTCACAAAAATAATAGTAATGGTTATCAGCTATAACAGTGGTTCTCAAACATTTTTATGACATTTTATAAAATACATTAATTTATTATTAATGTGTATTCTGTGTAATTAAGCCTCATAAAAATAACGCTACTATGTTGTATAATTTAATATTTTTGTTTAATAAAAATTTTAAGTTTTAGAAGGTTTAATGTTATAAATTTACTTTGGGGGGGGGGCACGAAGGGATGCACTGTACACAAGTGGAGCAGCATGCCGAAAAAGTTTGAGCTATAACATATAAAAAAGTTTACCTTTCTGTTACTGCATCCTTATTTTAAATACAGCTAATAAAGGATTTACTATTACCTTTTTAAAAAACAACTTATTAACTTTATTAGCGCTGCAAATTCAAGCGGATAAAAGCAAGTGTGTTTGGATGGAGATGTTCAGTGTCTCGGCGCGATGGTGTGTTTTCATCTGATAGAAATATTTTAATTCTAGCAGATACAGCAGACAGAAGATTGTGGAGAATGTGCTGTCGAGGTTGAGAGAGAGAGGAACTGCCGTGGATATTTGCATAAATCAGTCTTTGTTTCCTGCCGGTGGCTGGCAGCCAGCGATGAACAGAAGGACGGAAGTTGTCCTCACAAACAGCCACTCGCTTCCAAATCTTAAAGAGAAAAATACAATTTAAAAAACAGCCCGTCTCTGACGCTACTGTAAACACAGATTTGGTTCCTCATCTTTTCCCACAAATACAATAAAAAGCCCTCTCGCTTTCTCTCCGTTCTGTGCTTTCTTCAAAGTCCACAAAATTGCACTTGAAAGCTACACAAACACTCTCATTACAGGAATTGCACAAACAGCTTTGGGAATCTGTTATGCACAATGTCCAGCCACGGCTGTGGTCTGGCCGTTACCGTAGAAACATGTGCTCCGGTCCACATATATTTTGTGTCATAAATCACTTGACGGCATCTAAAATAGGCTATATACTGTATACAATATATAAAAAGCTTGTTTTACTCTAAACTACTGTTAAGTCAGCCAATCTGGCTTGATTATCCAATTATTAAATGGTTAAACAAAATAAGCGCAAAGAGAGGGAAAAAAGTCTGTGTGTTGTTTTGTCAAATAGCACTTTGTTGCATATTTCATTGAGTCACACTGGCAGATATTTTTGCAAGTTTTAAAAGTCCATTCCCTCGGCCCTTTCGTCCTGGTGCGCATTCTCAAACAGGACTAAAAGAAGCGACGGGGGTCCCGAGTTTGTTTCGCAACTTTTCTCTTTACATAAACACGTATGTTTTTCACCTTGAGAGTCACTCGTTTCCTTCTTTACTGAATTTAAGTCTCATGGTGAGTGTATTTTTCCCAGGATGCACCTTGGCGGGGAGACGTCTCACTCGTCTGCTATCTGTTAGCGTAGCCCCTTGAGAATAAATGGTGGAGGTTAAAGTGACAGCTCTGTCCCCTAACACATAAACAAGCTTCGGCCCTTTCCACTAATGGCCTAACCAGCTTTTTAGCCTGCGTCTTGAATCTTCGTTGTTTGTGCGTTCTGTGTATTCATTTATTCATGTGCCTTTCTTTCTTATTCATGCATTCTTACTCTCTCTCTTTTCTCTCTGTCTCTGAGCAGCAGTTGTATGCGGCTCAGTTGGCTGCCATGCAGGTGTCTCCAGGGGCCAAACACAGCACAATGCCTCAGGGCAACCTGGCAACCGGCACACTTTCGCCCACCAGCGGCCAGGGCGAGAAAAACAGAAGCACCCCACCACCAAAGCCCAAGGTATGTGTGTTTGCAATCTTCCAAGTGTGTGTGTGTGGGTTTGCGGAAAACCGCATGCATGTACTATCCAGAACTAATAGTCTTTGTATGTAGTTTGGTTGGTTACCCATAACTCCTTTCTCTGTGTCTTGGTGCACCGTTGCATTTCGCCTGATACTGGCCTCGGTTCCTCAACCTGGAGCGTGCTTTGCGCTTTAGGGCTCTGAGTATCTTTCCCTTCGGCCAGTGAGGCCGCAGGAGGCCGTGGCTATCTGAGCGGAATAAAACTCTATGAATATCAGGCAGGGCATAAATAAAAGCGGACTGCCTGGCCTCTTTTCCCTCCTGCTGGGCCGGTCATTCTAGACGCCCGGACACCCCTCCAAGTCCATTCTGTCCTGCTCAGCAGTACAATAGCTGGACCATGGGGCGGCCAGATCTGGATAAACATGTGTGAAGGCCTGTTGCCCGTTCCCTTTCCGGCCATAAGCCACAGATGAGGGTCGATGCCCGTTTGGATATAGGAAAGACTTGGAGCTCAAGCCACATGCCTGTTGAATAGAGGAAGAGCCTTACTGTAGATTTATCTCCACCTTCGGTCTCTTCGTCTCTCTGATGGAAAGACCAAGAGCTAATGGTAACCATCGACTGGCTCTGGCCCCCCTGCAGGTCTTTGAGTCAGAGGGTAATGAAGGCCCCTGTTCCTCAAACATTTATCCTTTTGTTGTCACATGACCAGTTCCACAGAGAGAAAGAAGAGCAATGGAGTTAATACCGATAATTGGCAGTGCGGCCTGCACCTGCCAGGCCTCCTAAGCCATAAGAAAATTGCCTCCCTCTTTGTCTCTCTCTCTCTGCCTCTCTCTCTCTCTCTTAAAAAATTCTCTCAATCACAGCTCTCTCTTTCTGTTGTCTGAGAGTTGTTGCCGTTGGGTCGGGGACACCATGTATTTTTCAGGGTTGCTGTCCTGGGGCAGTTGCCGCTCTGTCTCTCATTTTGAGAAGTGTGCCCTGTGTCAGACAGCTGGTTGGACTGAGGCATACAGGGCTTAAGTGCTTTACCCCGGGGGAAGTCCTCACAATTCAGGTGCATCACAGACCCACTCTGTCATGTTTTCAAACCTTGACCTACTCAGACCTTCACATATATTCAATACTTCACTCAAACTTGACTTCGGGTTTTTCCTTCTTTCAACCTTGAAGGTGCCACTTTATGTGAGCTTCTCAGTGGACTTGGACGTCTAAGTGTAACATTATTGATGTAGACTGCAGAGCAAATCACAACCTTTGTTAGTAACCATGTCATTTCATATAGTCTAAGCACATTCCACCTTGTATTCAAGTGGTCTTAGTATCACGTATGACAGGTCCTAGAGCAGACCTTTCCTCCTCACGCACGACTTTGCCAGTCTCTATTAGTTCATCTTTCATCGGCTTCATTCGCATTAGCTAACGTCCCACTCCAGGATTTGCTTCTCGGAGAACAATCCACCATCAGGAAGGCAGGCAGGCATTAGCTGTCATAAATATTCAGTTTTCTTCTTTAATTCAGCGTCGCTGCACCAGACACAATGTGGGCCATTTCACGGGCTTCTCCTGAATTGGATCTTAGTGTCTTTTGTGTGCCTTCCTTATAACAGGGTCCACGTCCCACTGGTTCTCCTTCCATTTGAGAAGAGCACTAATGAGGACAATCCTGTTATGGCCCATCACAGCATGGGTGGTAAGGAAAGGTCTTAATCAAGCTCACCAGACCTTGGAAGCTTCCTTCCAGAACATAGTAGGATACCTTGCTGACTACATAGGCAGCATCCAACTACAAATGTAACCTCATTAGTGACTGAATGTTAAATGGTGCAATAAACCAATAAGGCCATAAGCATTAGCTTTAAATGAAGGAAATGCGTTTATAGTATAACTTTTCTCTCACTTTAACCATCTTTTTTAACTGAGCCTGTCACAGTGCATTATGAAATTGCATGTAGTATATACTGTAGGATATATATGGGCAATGCTGACTATAGAGGCAGCTCTGTAGTTGTAGGAATATGACAAATGAAGACAAGAAGAGATGAATGATGGCCATTCGTGTATCAGTGTCTGCTGCTGTTCAAGGGCTGCTGCAAATGCTTCATTTCTGGCCATTCGTGACAGACGGCAAGTCTCTAGAAACAGGTGTCGGTACAGATGCCACACTCCCCATGTTAACACAAATGAGATCCCATCACTGCGAGAGCACAATGGTGACCTGAGACTCGTCGTGCCAGGCGAGGATGATTGACAGCTGTGGTGTGGATGAGGGCTGGCGGGGTCATTTCGACCTGGAGGCCTGCCTCCATGCCCACATGCTTTTGTTGCAATTCTGGTGCCTCATTTTCTCATCTAAACAGAGGTGAGGATGGAGACGGCTTGGTGGCAATTGGGCCTTAATCGCAAAATTCTAATGATGCTTGGGGCGGGGCCGCATCTGTTGCTCCGAGATCTAATTGGCCTGTGTGGTGTGCGCAGGGTGCCTTTTCTGATGTGATTACATTGTCAGCGGTGTTGATATCTGGGTAGCGAATTATGTTATCATTTGCCCCATATGGATGGACGTCCACATGGCCACAAGCTTGCACCTCTGCTAACCTGCAGAAAGAGGGGGTGTTGATTGATTACGATCGAAACAAGACATCTGTGAACTTATTTTGTGCCACAAGAGCATAATCTGTGGCTTATATTCATGATATACTGTGCTTGTTTGTATGTGCATGCTTTTTTGTAACGTGCAACATGTTTGGTTGATTGTGTGTGAATCTTCTCGCTTTTCTCGCGCATGTTTTCATATCGTGGTATGCCCGCTTTGTCCCTGTTCTCTTGTTTGTTTTGAGCATGGGTGTGCTGCATGCTAATCGCGCCACGGCTATGCGCGACGTCAGTCCAATCTTGATATCGCCAAGTCTTTCGGTTGTGCAAACACAACTGCTCTATTTTTTCTTGTGGCCTGGCTGAATTTGCTACATTTCGTTATCCCTGTTCTGCGGTCAGCCGATCTGACCCCAGCTGGGAGTTTTGACTGGGTCCCAAATCTCTAAGGAGAAAAAAAATCACACCGGGCCAAACGTGTTGCTGTTTTGCAGGACGAGGGCGCTCAGCCCTTGAATCTGTCGTCCAAGCCTAAGGCATCCGAGAGCAAGTCACCCACCTCCCCCGCTTCCCCACAGGTCCCTGCCATGAAGCTGGGCTCCGGATCCCTGAAGAACAGCGCCCCCTCCAGTATCGGAGGACCGCCGTCCAGACTCAGCTCCATAGGTAAGCGCACCTCTCCAGTTCATTACGATTCAATAAACACACACAAATCAGCACATAAAAGGCTTGATGTTATTACATATTGCCCTGAACATATTTCTCAAGAGCATTTCCTACTCCCTCGATATGTTTTTGGCTGGAAGAGGCTCTTGTAGAAGGCGGTAATTGATGTTACAGTTTTAGGTTTGTAGAATTTAATTTCGCCTGAAGGGCACATTGTCAAACATTTATTAGTCTAAATGGTGGGGGAGAGCTTGTTAAACAGCTGCGCTTGGAAGCGAAAGGAAGCGAGAGCGCAAGACAGAGACGGTAAGGTTTAGCTGCGTTTATTTCTGTTGTTTAGAGGCGCTGAATAGAGAAACGCAAGCCTTCGTGACAGCCGCCGAGATTAGACAAGCCTCTTATACAACTCTGTTACCACCCACAGCACAAACAACATGCATTAATAACACAATAACGCAATATTCACCCTCCCCTCCACCCAACCAGTTAGCCATTTCAGACTACTTCCCTGTAATCGCAGTGTTTTTCAACAAATCCTGGGCTTTAATAGCAGATTAGTGGATTTGCCGCCCAGATGTTTTTTGTTCTGAAAAATGGATTAGAGAGGAAAGTTTTTCCTCTTGAATCCTTTCTGAACGAAGGATTCGAAGCGAAGGTTTTAGATCATTAAGTTTGAGAGTGCCGTATGTTCCCGTGATTATTCCATCTGGCACGCATCTTTTAAGGGGTCAGGATGTAACCCTGTGCGATTTTCAAAGCATCACAGCACCATTTAAATGTCGTCTGTAGGTGTGTATATACACTCGTGAGTTTAACCGAACGTGTATGCGTATAAAAACTTTCGTACACCTTTTTGGTGCTCTCTTTGCCTCTTATCTCTTGCTAGTCCTGAAATTTCCCAGCATGCTCAACCAAATGTGCCCACTTTCCATCTCGTTCTCTTCAGGTCACTAGCCTAATAGCGCAAATTGAAATAACGAATTGAAAATGCACCCAATGGTCTGCGCGGCGGCATAAGAAGTCAAACACATCTGTCGCCATTTTTATTCCTTTTAGTCGCATAACATCAGTTGATGGAAATGCGGTTATTTCGCAATCGTTTTTTGAGGACATTTTGTAAATAATGCAGTTTTGCGCTAATCTTTCATGGAAATGCAACTACGGTCACTACAGAGATACAGCATAGACTATAAAGGGCTTTTCTCTGCCACACACATCACAAAATTGCAAAACGTGTGATTTCGAATTGTTTCCTGAATACTTTTTCTTTTGGAAACAGAAAGCCTCGGCCCAAACTCATTAAGTTTTTACACTTTTTGGAAAAACCTACTCATTTACTAGAAAAAATATATATAGCTTTTAAAAATATCTCTAAAATATCGTTTAAAGTTTAAGAAAAATTACACACATCAGCTGATACCAAGAGTGATGAATATTATAGTCTGGGAATTTATTTAATGTTTGGGTTCATGATCTGCTAACCATTCCTTCATTAATAAGCGAGTGCTTAAAACATCTCATAACTCTTTATAGTAGGGTCAGTTCTCAGTTTATGCTGTGGACGTTTTCTGACCCCGATTTAATCAACTGTCAGGAAGTGCATTGACTCCCAACAACCCTGTGACCTGTGGCCACTCGATCAGATTTCCCAGATATGACTTTTAAAAAAGTTCCCCTCGTACATCATTTCAATTGAAGCGTTTAATCCATCCTATCCTGCATTAGCGGACGGATTAGGCCAGATAAAGGCTCATAATCTAGCGCAGCTCTTTGTTAGATCTATCTTGACTAGATAATGCACACGCACGGGCGCTAGCCAACAGATGCGGCTTGGGCATTTAAGCTGCTGAGAATAACGCAAATAATAGCCGGAAAAGATGGTCAGAATCATCTTTGATAGGGGCAGATGTTGCAGAATGGTTCAAATTAGGCCGCTTATGGCTTTAATATAAGTAATCTCTGCCTTTTTTCTCACTTTTAAGATTTACATGCGCTAAATGTAAAAATGCAGATTTTATTTGGCTTTAGAGCATCTGTTTTCTGGATTTCTTTCCTCGCATGTGCATGCTTGTGTGTGTGTCAGCTGTGGGGATCTGATTTGACATTTGCTCTGTAAATAAGAAGCCGATCTCACGTTCACCTTTCCCACATGATCACATTATGTGTATGGCTTGAAGAAAAGTCAACATTTCTCCACCCTGTTTATTTTTTCCTCTTTTTGCTGTGAATAAATGTTAAAAGCCTTAAGCAGGCTGAGTCAGAGAGGTGACAGTCAAACGGTCAGTATGTGTGTGTGTGTGTGCGTACGGTAACACTAACACCAAATGCCGATAGACAGAATGCTAAATGCTAATGGGTTACGCCTCGCGGACCAGCAGTGCTGGATGGCTTCACTTTGAGTCCATCTGTTAAATCAAAACATGCACGTGCTAACTAACGTTTACCTGGACTTTGTTTAAAGCTACACAACTGTGCCATCTTTAACTTAGTCTACTTGTTGTCCTCAGACCTATTGTCATCCATCACCTCTGGTGGCTACCTGAACGACCACGAGGCCGTGACAAAAGCCTTCCAGGAGGCTCGACAGATGAAGGAGCAGCTGAAGAGAGAGCAGCAAGTTCTCGACGCCAAAGTGGCGGCAGTCAATAGCCTGAGCCTCAACAACGGGCGCTCAGAAAAGGTTTGTTTATCTCCATCTTTACATTATTTACTGTATGTTACATGCTCATTCATAGATCACTGCCTCTATAGGAAATTTTTTGAATGCACATAGTTTTAAAAAATTCTGCTTTCTTGTTTTCATTTATTATATGGTTTATTTTGGCGTATTTATTTTGGTTTCACCTACCAATAAGGGTGTAGTATCCTAGGCAGCAGACGACTTCGGGTCCAGATCCACATCTGATCCGCACCAAAACTGCTGACTTTGGCACGGATCGGGCCTGGAGTCGTCTTCTGTTTGGGTCCCAGCAAGAAACTTCGCATTAAAGGATGTGTCCATATTCTTAAAAAAAAAAAACAGATTTTACTCACCACCATGTCCAAAATGTTGATATCTTTTTTTGTTCAGTAGAGAAGAAATTATGTTTTTTGAGGAAAACATTCCAGGTTTTTTCTTACTTTAATGGACCCCAACACGTAACAGTTTTAATGCAGTTTAAAATTGCAGTTTAAAGGACTCTAAACGATCCCAAACGAAGCATAAGGGTCTTATCTAGCAAAACAATTGTCATTTTTGGCGAAAAAATGCACTTTTGAACCACAACTTCTCGTCTTCCTCCGGTCCTGTGATGCGCCAGCACGACCTCACTTAATACGTCATCACGTCAAGGGGTCACGGATGACGAATGCGAAACTACTCCCCAGTGTTTACAAATGTGGAGAAAGAGGACCGTTCCGACGTTGTTGTATGTGGAATGATACTAATTAATTTCTTTGTGTCAGTTTATTGTTTAAAATGGTCCGCAAATGTGCGCTTCATATATGTAACACGTGACCTTACCATGGCATTACGCAATTACGTGAGGGCGCGCTGGCGTGTAAACTGCATTAAAACTGTTACGTGTTGGGGTCCATTAAAGTCCATTAAAATGAGAAAAATCCTGAAATGTTTTCCTCAAACAACATAATTTCTTTTCGACTGAACAAAGAAAGACATCAACATTTTGGAGATGTCTAACATAGCCCAAAAATAAATGAAATAAAAGTAACACCTTGTAATCACTGTTGACATTGCTTACATGATGAAATTTCATACATCTCACAAGTTATTTAGGCAAAAACAACACCAAATTCAAGTTTATTTTGGCTAGAAGTGGGTAACGCATAGCCGGATTATATCATGTCTAGTTAACCTTGATGCACTGTAAAAATAACTTTGCTACCTTAAATTTTTTTGTTAAATCAACTCAGATTTACAAGTCATGTCAACAGAAATTAGTTGTCACAACTTATAAAATATAGTTGAGAGAAGTCAACTTAAATTTATAAGTTATAACAACTCACCTGTAGTTGTAACAACTCATCTCTAGTCAAGATAAATAATAGTAAGTTGAAATGACTTGTAAATCCGAGTTGATTCAACAAAAAATTTTAAGGCAGCAAAGTATTTTTTACAGTGTGGTGAAATGACGGCTGTTGCTCACTTGGGTTCGCTTAATTTTGAAATTTAATTTAATTGAATTTAAATTCATTTATTAAATGTACAATATCTATGTCGTAATTGAGAAAAGCATCCGCATTCAAACCTGCCCATCACTGTCTAATAAAACAGCAAAGATCAAAACAGCAGAAGCACCACAAACAAAATAGTACAGAACTTGCTTATCTCTAAAGAAACCAAATAACGAAGCTTTTAAGATTTGGTTGTTTAAATGAACAGTGGAGGTGATTTAGATCTAAGCAGTTTCTTATTGTTGAACATAGTAGCTGTGTCTGGAAGGCAGGCAGGGTGCAGCAAACGGGACGCTAATTTCTAACGGCGTAGCTGACGCTAATGTGAAGCGACTCGGCCGTGTGACTAAACCGGAGTTGTTTGCTAAATACACTGGAATGAGCTGGTCCAAGCGACAAGCAAAGGAAACACTTTCAACCATAGATATTAAAACATGCTCGCTTTTTGTAGTATTTGCATCCGAATGCTTAAACATGCCAGGCACACCGATAAACAAGCATTAAATTATAGGCCGTTTCCACATTTAACGGTGTGATTGTTCACATGAGCAGAGGAAGATGTTTGTATATACACACGTGTGTCTGCTTACCTTAGTGCAGAAACACTTAGTTTATTTGGTAAACCTTTGTGTGTAAACTCGTATCAACAGTGCCAGGTGCGGAGTTTAACCATTTTAATGTTAAACATGTATTATTGTGAGGAATTCATCAAGATGATTTATTTAGATTATAATTTAAAGATATGTTCATATTTAATCATAATTAAATAATGTCAAAATGACGATCGTCATTCTTTTAGTAAAATCACATTCATCCCACTTTTTGTTATCTAATTAATAAATCAAGTCGGAAAACATTTTGTCCTCATTTTCCTGTAGGAAATTTGTTTACATTACTTGTAAAATAGGTTGCAAACAAAGTTTCGTATTAACTAAACAAAAAGCATGTTTATGAGCAAGTTTGATCACTTTAACACACGAATTCACACATAAGCTGTGTTTTTAGCGCTTAGTGTCTGTGCTCATCGCTTCTAGGTTAATGAAGGTGCATTAGAAATAATCCACATTTTCCCAAGCACTATATCCTTATTATGATTTACAACAGATCAGCTGCTTTTACTGACCACAGCTTTAAGCATTCGGATCCACTTTTTCCTCTGTGCTGCATTTTTTCACATATGTAGGGTCCAGAAAGGTTATTTTTGATTAAAGCTGGAAAAAGGGGTGGATTACATTCAACATGAGAGTGACACATGTGGAGAGAGAGAGTAAAAGAGAGAGTAATCATTGATCTCTATCTGACAGGAAGTAAACATTAAGGTCATTTTTGCACATAAGGAAGGAAATGCAACACTTCAGAGGAAAATCACTAAGAATAAATTACGCCCACTTGATACATTTTTTATTTGCATGTGCATTATGTTTTAACCCCTTATTCTTTCTGTAAAGAAACACCCAAAAATCTAAATTCAGGCTGCACAATATATAATTTCACTATGGACAACTGAAACTTTATAGGTTGCTAGGTTGTGCATGGTACAGTACACTACCAGAATTTGGCAACCTTCATAGTGTCATTTCAAAACGTCAAAACTAGGTGCATTTATCGACCGAAAGTATCATGCATACCATGCATTTGGATAAAGCGGTTATAACTAGAGATGCACCAATTTATCGGCCAATGATTGGTATTGGTCAATAAAAGCAACTTTTCACATTAATAGCTATAGGCAGATAGTTTAAAAACAGCCGATAGTCATGGCCGATATATCCTATCCAAAAAAAGAGAACAGGAAAATGCATTGAATTTGAGTTCTGTGTATAGAAAATGTAAAGAAACTTCACTAGTTTAATGTTCAATATTAACTCTTTCCCCACCATTGAAAACATTTGCATAAATAAGTGTTCCTGATGAGGTTTTATGTTAATCTGTAATACCGCAATCGATTATCAACTAGATTTCCCAATTTATAAAAAAAACGGAGCAAAAACGTTATTTACTCATTTTAATTTTACAAATTTAAATTTTAAGAAAAATACTCATATTTATACAGAGCCCCTAAGGGGACATGGAGAAAAAATTTTATAAAGTTTAGTTTTGCGTGCAGCGCAAGTTTCATGTGTGCACGCGAAAGTTTCACGTGCACATGCGATAGTTTCACGTGCGCACGTGGAATTAAACTTTTTTTTTTAATTCTGCACATGAGCATGAGCACTGGAAAGGTTCACGTGAGCACTAAACTTTAGATTTTTTACTCCAATGTCACCTTAATGTACATTTAAGAGTTTATAAGCAGAGAAAAAAAAATATATATACAATTTATAAAAAACATTTTTTCCCGTTTTGTTTGTTTATTGTTTGAAAGCAAAGGATCTGTGCTTTCTTTTGATATATTTGTATGTTGATATATTTTTAAAGAAAATTTTCCTGGAATAAATTTTGTAAAACTTTTGTGAAAAGCACAAAAAATGCTGGCAGGCAACTTTTCAAAAAATGCCTGGCGGGAAATGAGTGGATGGTCATTATATGAGTGAATAACATTTAGAAAATGTAATCTTCAGAATTAAGTTAATTCGAGTTAATATAACCACCAAACAGCAGATATCAGTCTGAATATTTGGCTATCGGTATTGGTGGAAAAATGTAATATCAGTGCATTTTTAGTTATAATGCCTTTATTCATCATTTGATAAATTACTGCTACCATCACAACTTAATAATCTTCCTCATAAACTTATACACGGCTTGTTTTCCATGAACTCATGGTACAGTCAAACAGGGCCACATCACTAAACCTTTTGTGTCTCTGTAAGCTAAATGGATTGTGGGAGATGAGCAAGGTCAATCGTCTATAAGATAAAGAAGTTTTAGCGTCTGGCCAGAGCCGCAGTAGTTTTGTGTCGCATTATCGAACCTGATCATCTCTCTCTTTCTCTTTGTCCCTCCAGGGATAAATTCTGTCTCCATTACACATTCATTTAAACTGCACTCTCTAACTCAGTCTGAACAATTAAATCTCGATGGATGTGAAATGGTGTAATGCATTTCATTACAGAAACGCAGAAGGCTCGGGTCACTCTCTAATGGCGAGGACCGTGTCTGCGAGTGTGTTTTAAACGTAGCTCGGATTCGGGATGGAGCCTAATTGACTAATTAAACCCCAGATGCAACTCCGGGGGGAGCGATGGGGTCTGTGCATGTTTAGAGAGAGCAGAGGGTGTCGTGTTGAAATATGTGGCCCAGCTACATTAGCCATGTAAATGCATAGTAAATCTGCTTTTTATTGGGTGTAATAAATACCCAGGAGGCTGCGTGGTCCAGCCCCGCTCTCATCTCTAGAGCACTCGCGTTCTCTAATGCACTGACCTTAGGGCAGGGTGAGAGAGATAGAGTTTGAAAGAGTAAGAGAGAGAGAGAGAAAGTGTAAATAGATTGCAGGTGGCTTACAAGCTGCTTGTAGATGATAGATAAACATTAGCTTACTTTTCATTTTTTTCTCAGGGGTCTTTTTCCTCCCACTTGATAGGTCTGTTTATTTGCGATAATGCAGTTGAATGTGTATGATGAATCTAACCGAGTTGTGTGTTTGTAGGAGAAAGCTGCCCTCGAAAGCCTCAGCCAGCAGTTAAAGCAGTCCGAAGAGAGTAAGTTCACTCACGCCATGATGGACTTTGGCATCAGTGGAGATTCTGATGGTAAGATGCTCATTTACTGCCCGTCATATATTCCTCAGTTAGGATTAGATTAGATTACTATGTGACTATTAACAAAACATTACTGGTGTGCATCTTGACACAAAACAATAAAACTGATTACAGGGCAAGTTGATTTCAGTTAAAGGGGTCATGGCATGAAAATCTGACTTTTTTCATGTTTAAGTGCCATGATTGGGTCCCCAGTGCTTCTATCAACCTAAAAAATGTAAAAAAAGATCAACCCAGTAACTTAGTTTTGGTAAACCATTCTCTACAAGCACATTAAAAAATAGGTCGTTGAAATTTGGCTCTCCTTATGATGTCATAAGGAGCGCTTATTAAAATTATTATAATACCACCCCTTAATATGCACTATCCAACCACAGCACTGCCATTTAGTGCAGAGAAAAGCACAATTGAGTTTTAATCACAACAAACATTGTGATCACTGTTTGAATTTCATCAGCTCCTTTGCGTTTTAAAGGACACACCCAAAACGGCACATTTTTGCACACACCTACAACGTGGCAATTTTAACATGCTATAATAAATTATTTATATGGTATTTTGAGCTAAAACTTCACATATGTGCTCTGGGGACACCAAAGATTTATTTGACATCTTAAAAAACTCTTGTGCCATTGCCCCTTTAAGCAAAGCATTTAGTCTGGGATGACCACCACAGTTTTTCAATATTTTACTATGTTCTTACCTCAACTAACTTAGATTAATTAATTCATACCTATCTTTTTTCAATGCGTGCACTTTTAATCTTTGTACAGCGCTTGAATGTGTTAGCCTTTAGCCTAGCCTCATTCATTCCTATGGCTCCAAACAAAAGTTTTAAATAAAGAAAACATGGAAGTGTTTGGTAGTTTATCAATACATCACTATTTGGATCCTAATGAATGGGGCTAGGCTAAATGCTAACACATTAATGACGAGCTGTACAAAGATTAAAAGTGCATGCATTGAAAAAAGATAGATATGTATTAATTCATCTAAGTTGAGGTAAGAACATAGTAAAATATTGAAAAACGGTGGTGTTTTCCTTTAAGCCTTGTCTTGGATACCAGGCCTTAAGCCGTCCAAACATACCCCAGACATCTAGGTAAACAAGGCAAAATTTGGGCAGTGGTAAATGTAAAAGATGTCTGACTCAAAGCCAAACTATAATATATGTGAGACCCTGGACCACAAAACCAATCATAGTTTTTTTTTTATTGAGATTTATACATAATTTGAATAAATAAGCTTGCCATGGATGTATGGTTTGTTATGATTGGATAATATTTGGCAGAGATGCAACTATTTGAAAATCTGGAATCTGAGGGTGCAAAAAAATCCAAATATTGAGAAAATCGCCTTTAAAGTTGTTCAAATGAAATCCTTAGCAATACATATAATTAATGATAAATAAATGTTTGATATTTTTACTGTAAGAAATGTACAAAATATCTTGGAGCATGATCTTTATATAATATCCTAATGATTTTTGGCATTTAAAAAAAATGTATGACCTATACCATATATATTGTTGGCTATTAGTACAAACATTCCTGTGCAATTTATGGTTTTGTGGTCACATATCGGGTCTATAGTTAACTTAGACGGTGAAATAATGTCTATTGCTTGCTGTGTTTTACCTTTCCTAATACACATTTCTGGTTATTTATAAGCTTTTATCAAAATATAACTTGCTTTGCATTTTAGCTAAAATAAAAAATTCCCACCCCACATTTCTTTCTTATTAATCTTGTTTAAATCGGACATACATCATACATTACAGAAATCGGCTACCTTATGCTGACCTAACTATTTTTGGCATTTATAAAAAATAATATGACCTATACCATATATATTGTTGACTATTGGTACAAATATTCCCGTGCAATTTATAACTGGCTTTGTGGTCACATATCAGGTCTATAGTTAACTTAGACGGTGAAATAATGTCTATTGCTTGCTGTGTTTTACCTTTCCTAATACACATTTCTGGTTATTTATAAGCTTTTATCAAAATGTAACTTGCTTTGCATTTTAGCTAAAATAAAAAAATCCCACCCCACATTTCTTTCTTATTAATCTTGTTTAAATCGGACATACATCATACATTACAGAAATAGGCTACCTTATGTTGACTTTAAAGGGGCCATGGCATAAGACTTTTTTTAAGATGTAAAATAAATCTTTTGTGTCCCCAGAGCACATATGTGAAGTTTTAGCTCAAAATACCATATAAATAATTTATTATAGCATGTTAAAATTGCCACTTTGTAGGTGTGTGCAAAAATGTGCCGTTTTGGGTGTGTCCTTTAAAATGCAAATGAGCTGATGAAATTCAAACACTGATCACAATGATGGTGGTTTGTTGCAATTAAAACTCAATTGTGCTTTTCTTTGCACTAAATGGCAGTGCTGTGGTTGGATAGTGCAGATTACAGGGTGGTATTATTATAATAAGAGCTCCTTATGACATCACCAAATTTCAACGACCAATTTTTTTATGTGCTTGTAGAGAATGGTTTACCAAAACTAAGTTACTGGGTTGATCTTTTTCACATTTTCTAGGTTGATAGCAACACTGGGGACCCAATCATAGCATTTAAACATGGAAAAAATCAGATTTTCATGCCATGGCCCCTTTAAGTACATGCCTGACCCCCATGTTTTAATGTTTATTACAATGTTATATGTGTAACATACATGTCTCCCTGCACTCCAGGAAGCCCCAGCGTGTCGGACTCACGGATCTTCAGAGACGCCCGGGGTCGTGGCAGCAGCGAACCGCACATCAAGCGACCCATGAACGCCTTTATGGTGTGGGCTAAAGACGAGAGGAGAAAGATTCTTCAGGCCTTCCCAGATATGCATAACTCTAACATCAGCAAGATCCTTGGTAAGAGAGAGAGAGTACTAGTTTATCTACTTAACCACATATCTGACCAGATTTGCTTGTGATAGAAATATACATCTCCTTTCAAGTTCATTCAACACACTCTGTATTCCTCATCAATAATTGGCTGGTGCGATACATGTGGGCGGGGCTAAGAAAATAACAGTGTAGCTCGCTGTAGAAACAGAGGATCTACCCCTGTTGTTCTTTCTCAACACACACACACAATGCATTGTGTAACCACTGCCTAATGAATCTCTCTAGCGGGCCGACTCCAACAATGATGATATAATTCATTATGCATTAAACCAGCACTCGAGTCTGTCTGACATTTTCTCCCTGCCTCTGGGATTGGGTTTGACATTTTAAAGAGCTCCTAAGCGTTTTATAACGCGGGGAAATCTGGTTTTAATAAGGCCCCGCTCTCTCAATTGTTAACAGAAGGAGTTTCCCCTTTCCAGCTCCGGGTGCGTGTCAGGACCGGTGGTGACAGCTTTTTCCCATTAAACATACAGTAGGACTGCGTAAATTCAACACAGGCTCGCACACGCAGACATATGCACATGCACAGTGGGCCAAGCGTACCATCTCTTGCTAGGGTTTTTTGGGAAAAAGAGAGCGCTGTGGTTACAGTATGTGCATGTGTGTGTTAGTGTGTTCGTAAGCCCCGGTTAATGAGAAATTACAACACAGGTACACCTGTTAAGCGCTTATAATTAGACGAAGTGTGTTAGCGGTCCACTTAACCTCGTATCACCTGAAATAATGACGCGTGTCACCGATGTGTGCACGACGAGCATGTTTGAGAGGGCACAGGACACACGCTATTCTGATCTGTTTGACAGCAAGTCCACTCAAAGGTACTCATTAGACCAAACAAAAATCCTCTCTTAGTGCAAAGTGAGTAACCTGGCAATTCAGCTCTCGCATAGAATAAGGGCATTATTTAAAACCATTTACAATGTGTGTGTGCATGTAAGCATAAAGTATGTGTAAAATTACAGTATATGTCTTCAAAATCATAGTTATAGGTATAGTTCACCAAAAAATTTAAATCCTGTTATCATTTACTCATTTCTATAAATGTCTTTGTTCTGCTGAACACAAAAGAATGAAAAATAACCACAAATATCTGGGGCACCATTCACTTCCATAGTATTTTTTTTCTTATGGAAGTAAATGGTGCCCCAGATTTGCTGGTTTACAAACATTCATCAAAATATTTCCTTTGTATTGAGCATTTACATATGTTTAAAAACAACTTAAGGGTGAGTAAATGATGACAGGATTATCCCTTTAACTCATTCCCTGCCAGCCTTTTTTTTTTAAAGTTGCCCGCCATAATTTTTTGTGATTTTTGTGAAAATGCCTTCCAGGAAAATGTTCTTCTATAAATATATAAACTTACAAATATATCAAATGAAAGAACAGACCAAACAAACAAACAAAAAAAAGTTTCATCCTATCTTCATTCTCTTTTTATAACCTCTTAAATTTGGGTAGGTTTCTTTAAAAACACTTCATTTTTAGCAAAAAGCTGATATAATTGCATTTTTGTAAATAAATTTTGTTAGAGATCAGATTCAGGACGAATTCGTTTTTTGGCTCCAGTTTTTTCATAAATTCGGAAAGAGCCATCTAGTGGATAATATCACAATTACAGATTACCGTAAAATCTTGTGAGGAAAACGTCATTGGCAGGGAAATGTTTTTTTCTTAATTGACGAGATAACTTGTCAATGGCAGGGAAAGACGTAAAAGAATTAAGCAGGACATGAACATATGTTTAGAGTACATTTACATAAGACATGTTTCTTAATTTAAAAACAGCTAGACAGGTTGAAACTGAACATGACAAGCTTTTTTTAGTTTGATTCACTTAAAGGATTAGTCAATTTTCTTAAAAAAAAATCCAGATAATTTACTCACCACCATGTCATCCAAAATGTTGATGTTTTTCTTTGTTCAGTCAAGAAGAAATTATGTTTTTTGAGGAAAACATTCCAGGATTTTTCTCATTTTAATGGACTTTAATGGACCCCAACACTTAACAGTTTTAATTCAGTTTGGAGTTGCGGTTTCAAAGGATTCTAAAACAAGGCACAGTGGACTGTTCTAGTGAAACAATTGACATTTTTGGCAAGAAAAAAATATGCACTTTTAAACCTAAACTTCTCGTCTTCCTCCGATCCTGTGACGCGCCAGCGCGACCTCACGCAATAAGTCATCACGTCAAGAGGTCACAGATGATGTATGCGAAACTACACCCCAGTGTTTACAAGTGAGGAAAAAGAGGACCGTTCCGAAGTTGTTGTATGTCGAATGATACTAATTAATTTCTTTGTGTCAGTTTATTGTCTAAAATCATCCGCAAATGTGCGTTTCATATATGTAACACATGACCTTTCCACGTCATTACGAAATTACGTGAAGTTACGCTGGCGCATCACAGGACCGGAGGAAGACGAGAAGTTGTGGTTTAAAAGTGCATATTTTTTATTTTTCTTGCCAAAAATGACAATCGTTTCGCTAGATAAGACCATTATGCCTTGTTTGGGATCGTTTAGAGTCCTTTGAAACTCCAATTTTAAACTGCATTGAAACTGTTATGGGGTCCATTAAAGTCCATTAAAATGAGAAAAATTTTCCTCAAAAACATAATTTCTTCTCGACTGAACAAAGAAAGACATCAACATTTTTGACATTGTGGGGAGTAAAATATCTAGATTTTTTTTTAAAGAAAATGGACTACTTTTTTAAACACAACATTTATGTTGTGTTACGGACGCCGCAGTCAGAGGAACCGTGTTTGTGCTGTATTACAAATTCCTATTGTAAAAAGGATCAATTTAAAGACAATTTCAAACGTTTCCATTTTAATCATTCACATTGTCTAACAGCATGATATTTACAGAACCATGGCTAAAAATGAATCATGAATCTGCGTGGGGTGTGTGTTTATTTTCTAATTTCTTGCTGTTTCTTTCAGGTTCTCGTTGGAAGTCCATGACCAACCTGGAAAAGCAGCCATACTATGAAGAACAGGCCCGTCTTAGTAAGCAGCACCTAGAGAAATACCCAGACTACAAATACAAACCACGACCCAAACGCACCTGCCTGGTGGACGGGAAAAAACTACGCATCGGTGAATACAAGGCAATTATGCGCAATCGCAGACAGGAGATGCGCCAGTACTTTACCGTAGGGTGAGTTACAATATAGCAACTTGTTATCACGTTACACCTGGTTTAGACACAGTAACATTTTTGAAAGACATATTAATTGTATTTAAGTAAGAATTAAGTAGAAACTATTTTGCGAGGTGGCTAATTTGTATGAATTTGTACGAAGTTAATAGTGCAAAAATTTATGATTATTAGTACAAAAAATAAAACCTTAAACTCCACCCTAAAACCCAGCATCACCGGGATGAAACCAGATCATATAAAAACGTACGAATTTCATTGTACGAACTCATACGAATTAACCACCTTGTAAAATACTCCCATGGGAGTATTTTCCCATGAAATAGTGTTGAAAAAAGTACAAAATGGCTAAAAGATCTGTGTGTTGTTCGTTTTATAGGCAACAAGCGCAGTTGCCCTTGTCCTCAGGGGGCGTCGTATACCCGGGTGCGCTGTCTATGGCAGGAATGCCCTCCCCACAGATGCCCTCCGAGCACTCGAGCATGTCCAGTAGCCCTGAACCAGCCCCGCCCATCAGCCAGGCCTCTTACCTCAGCGCCCACAAACGGGAGGGACCGCGCGTGAAGGAGGAGGATCTCAGAATGGACGACGGCAACGGTGACGCCTACGACGACTTCGACTACGAAGACGATGACGGAGACTACGGCAGTGACAGCGAAAATCACATCGCTCACTAAACCCGTCCATCACAGCCATCTCACCGGTCACCTGGCATCTCACGCAAGCAAACTTTAATTCCACCCCCATCCACTCCTCCAGAGCCAAGCCCCTCCCACAGGAGTCTCGATAGCACAGGACCTGTCAATCAATGTGACTGTTACAAGGAAAGGAGGGTCTTGTACTTGTAGAGGATGCGTAACACTTGCCTTGACTTGTTCCCGCTGAGGCAAGTTCAAACACGAGTAAGCTACGAAGAAACGTTTATTATTAAAACAGAGACCTGTCAGTTGACCTGTCATAGACACTTTAAAATGGTGGACCTGTTTGTTTCTAAAGAGACACTTTTAAACAGCTTTCTTCTTGGTTCTATAATATTCTCACTCAGGTACACAGTGCCAACAAGTGGCTTGTGAATGTGATTTTGTTGTTTTTGTGCTACAGTTTTAATAGAGAAAAAGACGTTTATTTTCTTCTTCACCGTAAAAGAGCACCCGACAGGAGCGTCGACAAACATTTACAGTTTTCGCATCGTGCTCTCCCTTTCGGTCACATGTCTCATTTTGTTTTTGTTTATCGAATGAAAGGATGGAAGGGAGGATTCAAGTCCCTTCACTCAGGAGTCTGGATAACGCTGGATGACAGACAATCCCTCCTTCCTTCTGCATCAATACGCTTTTTCGGTTCCTTCCCTTCTCTGGAAACTTCGGACGTGGACGTCTCTCTCAGGTGTGGAGACAAACTTTATGGAAAGCACAAACTTTGTGATGTGACGATGGTTATTGTGGGGAGTCAAAGCCTTGAGCCTGTATGTGTGCACATTTTGTTGTGTGTGGATGAATGCGCCTTTCGCTAGATTTTAAGTTAATTTTTATTACATTTAGACGGTTGATGTGCTGGTCATGTGAACGTAAACGAAACGTTAATATTCAGTACGTATGATTCGTGCTAGCAGGCAGATCAGTGGGAAACTATCCAAACTTTAAATGACACTGCATTAGGAACACAAAATCTCTCTCTTTATTCGTTTGATCATTTCTTTCCTTTGTACGGAGCCCCTAAGGGGACATGAAGAAAAAATAAACTATCGAGCGTGCGCACACGTGAAACTATCGCGTGCGCACGTGAAAGCAAAAGTTTCACGTGCGCACGCAAAACTAAACTTTTTAAAAAAATTCTACACATGAAGGTTTTGCGTAGCACGCGAAAGTTTCAGGTGAGCACGCGAAAGTTTAACGTGAGCACATGAAACGAAACTTTACTTTTTTTTACTCCAATGTCACCTTAGGGGCTCGGTACCTTTGTTCTTTCACTGCAAAAAAATACTTTTTACTTCGTATTTTTGTCTTGTTTTCAGTACAAATATAAAAAAATCCTTACATTAAAATGCATTTTCTTAATGAGCAAATCAAAGAAAATAAATAAGTCTACTTTTTAGACAAAAAGAAACATCGTTTAAGTGAATTTGTGCTTAACACAAGCATAAAATCTTGAACTTTTGTTTTAAGCACAAATTTACTTAAATTGTATGTTTCTTGTCTAAAAACCAGACTTATTTTCTTAGGTCATTATGCTCATCAAGAAAATACATCTTGATTTAAAAATGTTTGGATATTTGTATTAAAAACAAGACAAAAATACTAAGTTAGAAAGTAATTTTTTCCAGTGTTGTTCATTCTCACGCTGTTCAACCTTTTTGTTGTTCCCCCCTTTGTTCATTTGTTTAGTCATTCCTTCACTTATCTTTCTCATTGTCTCCCGAAAACAATCTTTACTTGTCATTGCTTGGTACACCGATCATTGTATCTCATTTCAAAAAGAAAAACGAGATGTTGAGAGAAAAGAGAGTTTGCGTTTGAATAGCATATTGAAGAAGGAGAATAGATTTTCTGTGTAGGACTTCACTCCATCCTTCCCACAAGCCCCGGCGCTCAGAGCCGTGTTTACAAAGGAAAGCTCCCAGCCACTGAGAGAAACCAGGTTTCTCCACAACAGAGTGTTTCAATCAGCGCCCCTTAATATATCTCTCATCCACCGCAGGGGTTTGTGTTGGGCCCTTTTTATTTCCTTCACTTCTCCATCTATCACTCTGTTTATCTCTGCGGACGAATGTCAGAGTCGTGCCATCAGTCATCTGGGCTCTGTGTGGCTCTGACTGACCCACTCCATCTAACAGCACCTGTTGGCACGGTGACGGCAATTGATTGACGGCTGCCCTAACTCTAACTACTATGCCAGCATCTCTCTGGCCTGGTGTGGGCATGAACGGCAGCTGGATGAGATAGAAACACAAGCTGTTTAGTGAAGTGCAGCCAGACTCTCTCTTTCTCTCTCTCTCTGTGTGTGTATAGATAGCACAAAAATCTATACTTTACATTTAAACTTATCAATACAATATTTTTCGTAAAACTTGTTTAAGGTACTCAGACGCCTGCAGCGCTAGCAAAGTGATTTACCCTCTGATGACCGACCGCATTTCGCGTGATCGTCCTCGACTAGTTTATTCGGTTCGATCGGGCCCCGCCCCGTCCGTAACAATGGTTTTTATTTGTGTTTTGCCTCCGTGTCATCGTCACTCTGCTGTTGAGGTCCATTACAGACTCTGCATGTCTATGTTTTAGTTTGTATTTGCAAATACTGTATTTTATTTTCATTCAAACTGCCTCTAGTGTAATAATATTATTAACAATAATTATAAGTATAGGCAGCATTTCCTAAGTTTAGTAAGTTATGTACAGTATAATTTATTATTTTCATCCCGTTGGATTTTTTTTATGATCGTAAGGAAACTGCGCTTGACGAAGCATTATATTTAGCTGGGTAGTTGTTTAGATCTAATTATTATGTTCGATATTTGGTTTGTTTTGCTTTTTTATTTGTTTTGTTTTGTCTAATTAATCCTGTTCCGGACGCTGGTATATCGCTGAGAAATGGTCACGGTGAACTGCTGACATGAAGGAAAAAGAGACATTTCTCTTTTTTTATCGTTTTCTTTTCTGGTCCGTGCATCGTTCATGAACTCCAAACACATTTCTTAAAGCACTAGGACTCTGGATGCTCGGAGAAAAAAATAAGAAGAACATGATATTTTTATTTGTAATGGTTTATGTACAATGTGAAGTTTCCTATCTGTTTAATTCTCTTTTACTGAAGATAAAGAAAACTGCTATATTATAATCCCAATTGTTATTGAACAGGAGGAACGTGGATCTTGTTTACTAAGATTTTTTTATCCTTTTATGATTCATTGGAACATCATTGGTTTGGACAAAATTATAACCCGAGTACACTGTAAAAAA
Organism: Misgurnus anguillicaudatus; assembly: GCF_027580225.2. NCBI lineage: Eukaryota > Metazoa > Chordata > Actinopteri > Cypriniformes > Cobitidae > Misgurnus > Misgurnus anguillicaudatus. Next base: position 22,295,398 of record NC_073337.2, read on the forward strand.
ATATTAGTTGTTTCAACTTAAAAAAGAAAATGTTTGTGCTGCCTTAAAATTTTCAGGTAGTTCAACTTTATTAAAATATTAGTTAAATTTTTTGACTCAAAATTTTAAGTTGAATTAACTCAAAATTTTAATTTTACTTTTTTAAGTTGAAACAACAAATCTTTTTTACAGTGTACCTACTCAGTACAGTTCATGGTTACAGTATCAGTTAAAGGGATAGTTCAAAAAATCAAAATTTATATTATTCCCAACAGGTTGAGCTGCTCAGTTTTGTTACAAAGTGTACAAACGAAATGACACAAAGACTGCTGTTAATAAACAAAAGCAACATTTTTAGGTGAACTATTCCTTTAAGAAAGACATTACTATTTTTATTCATGATCTGATCCAGTGAAGCTCCAGTGAATGGCCATATTAGATGTTCCTATCTGATTCTTGTATTGTTTTAGCTCCACACTTTGTCTCCCTGTCAATCAAACTCTCAATAGTCACAATAACGCCTCGTCTGATAATCACGAAATAGCAGCCATCTGATGACCGTGTCTTCACATGTAGTAACCCCAATCATATCAATCGAATAAAGACACGAATGCTGGAAAAGTCTGGATTAACATACAGGGTCACGTGGTAACCTCATGGTCTTTATGAACACACAGGTGATGCATTTTCTTTCGACAATAATGATGGTGACCTGTATTACAAACAATAATAGATAAGACAATCAAAGTCACGTGTGGAGCTCAAAACAACGGCAACAAACGAAAAGTACTTAGAAACTTATCCTATACCATCTCAACTTGAAAATCGAGAAAGATGATTATGTAAATATAGCATAGAGTTATAGATTTATATTTTGTTCATAACACAGTGTAATATAAGTTGTATATTTCTTTCTCTCTTTTATTGATGTTATTCATGCCACAATAAAAGCAGGAGTTACTGTACTCTTATGGAAAAAAGAAAAAAAAGGCAAGCCGTGGGTTACCACCATCTGTTCTAAGTTGACGTTTTTCAGTATTACTGCCAGTCAAGGCTCAAATAAAAACACCAACGTGTTCTGTATCTCTACTGTGTGTCTGTGACTCCTTTTTCTGTCTTACCGCAACATATAAATTTGATATTTAAACTCCCGGCTCAGAGACTTCAGTTACCAAAATCTTCACTCATGATAACTGTTTGACGGAGATACAATAAAGCACTTTAAAACCTAGTGAGCTGACTGTATGTATCTGTCTTTTAAGCTCTTAAAAAATATATTTTTTTCTTTTGAAGATATTCCTCAAAAGTAACGAATTGAAACAAAGACCTCAGTTTTGTTCTAAAAGCATAAAATGTATAGTTATGATTTTGTGTTAACATTTGCTTTAGTCAGCATTGATCTATTCACAACAGTATTCACATTATAGAAGCACTGAGGCATCATAGATGAATTAAGTTTTATAGCATTTAGGCCAAGAACTGCTCTACAGAGAAGAATTGCTCAGTGTTGGGCATCATTGTATCCCTCTGGAATGACATACTTCATACTGGACAGTATAGGACACCTGCTGCTGAGATTACAAATATTTGTTAACAAATTCTAATGGTTTGTCTTAATTTTTTTTCCTTAAGCAGGTGGTCTAAGATTTTTATGAAACGTTTATATTAGAGTTTCTAAAGTGCGTGTGTGTTTCAATTGAAATAATGTTTGCAACATGAATTGTTATCATACCAGTAGAGCTCCAGAATAAATAAATAGCAATTTTATGTGCGTACGGGTATTTGATTTTGCACTCCGTAAGCACATAAAAACATAGCATGGCATAGCAAAATAATAAGATGCCAATGCTGTCCAGTCTGTAAACTAAGAGGATTTATTATGAGCGGACAGGTAGATGGATGGATGGATAGATGGTAAAAACAATTCAAGGGGCATGTGTGGTCAGGTGTTATCTATGGTGGGGGGATTGTCCTCCAGATAATCTCACACGAGAACAAAATCTAATTGTATTATTAGCATTTTTATTATCAAAGTATACAATTTATTAACTGAAATCTGAGTTATGAAAACAATACATGACATTTTTAATATGTAAAGTCTCTTATGTTCACCAAGACTGCATTTATTTAATCAAAAATAAAGTAAAAAAATTACAACAACTGTGTTCAATCGTAAAATATTTTTGAATGTAATGTATTTTTGAAATAGCAAAGTAAAATTTGCAGCATCATTGCTCGAGTCTTCAGTGTCATATATGAATGCATGGATGTATATATAGATAGATAGATAGATAGATAGCTAGATAGATAGCTAGATAGCTAGATAGATAGCTAGATAGATAGCTAGATAGATAGATAGATAGATAGATAGATAGATAGATAGATAGATAGATAGATAGATAGATAGATAGATAGATAGATAGATAGATAGATAGATAGATAGATAGATAGATAGATAGATAGATAGATAGATAGATCTTTATAAGCAAAATGACCTTAAAAAATAAGTCTAGTTTTAGACAAAAAAAATACAGAATTTAAGTTAATTTATGCTTAAAACAAGCAACAACAAAAAAATCCGCCAATGGGGTGAGAAAAAAATCTTGAAATAAGTTTACTTTTTTTCTTAAATACTTAAAGAAAAAATTTCTCTGTTTAAGCACAAATTCCCTTATATTGTATCTTTTTTTTCTAAAAACTTATTTTGCTCATCAAGAAAAAACATCTTGATTTAAGAATTTTTAGATATTTCTACTGAAAACAGGACAAAAATACTAAGTAAGAAAGTGTATAGACGGTTTCAGCAGTAACAACATAAAGAAGCGGCTGTCGTGGTCCGCGCGTAACTTCCGGTAAACTCCGCTAAGAATAAATAACAAAAAATTTTTTAAACATAGTTTATTTATATAACAAGCAAAAAGACAACACATAGATTACCTAGGAAACCAAACATTTGTTATTTTCGACAAGGCATTTGTTCAAGAGATCAGTTTAGCAACTAGTCAGACCAGTAAAAAAACAAAACCCGAAGTAAACTTCGGATCCAGACGTGTATCACGCCAGCGCACGTGCGTCCGATGAAACAGTCTATAGTAGGGGTTTGAAGTACTTTGCTTGTAGAGAAAATGTATAGAAAAATACCTGCACAACCAAGCATGCTTACAACGTAGTTTGTCATATCAATTTTACTGGTTATTAAGGTTTGTTAATTAATTTCCACCAATCAGCAGGCCCGCTGTAAAGAGTGCTATTTGGTCACAGCCAATGAAATGACTGATCTAATTAAACACAAAAATAATGGTGGAATGGGAACAACAGAAAGAAATATGCACAAAGGTATCACAATCTTTTTATAAAATCTCAAGCTTTACATAAAATGTAATCGATCTGTCAGTATTTCTGGGTTTAAAGCTCTTGTCTTTCCTCTCTGTGGGTTTGTGATGTTGTCTTGAGTGTTTGTCTGAGAGGAGTTTAGTACTGCAAAATTTCATTTAGGTGAAAGCGGACTGGAAAATTGAGTCTTTAAGTCTTTAAGAGAAGTGGCGTATAGCTCAGGGCACTGTAAATATTTGATTTTTAGCCTGTAGCTAATACTAAATAGAGAGTCTTGCGTGAGTATGTGCTTGACCTGAACAAATACAGAAAAGCAAATTCTTCAAGTTATCTTTCCTGCAATTTACATTTCAGTCTCTGCTATGCGTTGAAGGAAAAATTGGCAAGCATCATCCAAAGGAAGCAATTAGCATAATTCAACGTGTGTATTTACTGTTTTTACATGTTTGTAAGCTCATGCTAGCGTATGTATTTTTACAGTTACCGTGTCTGCTTGCATATGTCTGTGTGTGTGCGTACACGTGTACGTGTGACAGCTCGGTGAAATGTGCAGATTTGAAGCGTGGGTGTTTAGAGATTGAGTAAAAACGATGTCACATTAATGATTTAAAGTAGGTAATAGGATGTGATGTGCCTACAGAGCCGCCAGCTAAGCTGAGTTTAAGACACTCCACTAATGTATTCATGAAGAGGGGGGGATTAGAGAGCACTCAAAACTCGTATGCGCATATTACCATTGACAGACAAATGTACTTGCACGACACCTTAACGCGACCGAAACCAAAGCATCTTCATTCTTCATTGCCGAGGCCAACAAGCTGGCATCAACAGATGAAATGTCAAAAAACAGGTAGAAATGTAAATATAAACCTAACTTAGCAAAATCACCAACAATTTAAGTCTTAATCTCTTCATGTACACTATTAAAAAATGAAGATTCTGAAATGGGTTCCTCACAGTCATGCCATAGAAAAAACATTTTCTTAATCAAAGAACCTTTTTTTAACCATACAGCCAAAAAAAGACAAATTCAGGAATTTTAATTTTAAAAGTGTACCCAGCAAGCATTTTTGACGTTTAGACTTTAAAGAGCACCTATTGTCCGTTTCACGTTTTTAAATTTCCTTTGGTGTGTAAGTGTGTATTAGTACATGTTAACGATATGCAAAAGGTACAAACCGCAAAGTAAATGATAACGCTGGTTATCGTCTCCAACTTAAATCTCTTTTCTTGGAATACAACAAACACACGGATTGTAGGCAACAGTTTACTTCCTGGGATTGGTGACGTAGACAAGACCGACGACATCATTATAATTCCTCCCGCTGCAGACTCAGCCTGTAAGTATACTCCTATTAGCAAACGAATCTTTCAAACATGGTAAGGAGCGTCATGTTTCCGGCTAACGTCAAAGGTATTCAAGCCAATCACAACGTACAGATTAGCTGGCCAATCAGAGACACTTTTCAAGTCCGTGCATTTAAGGAAGATTGTGAAATCTGGAGCTAAAAAAATTACGGTATGTGGAAAATAATGTGTTTTTTAACCATAAACCACGCGAACACATTGTATTACACCAAATACCCAAAATAACATTGTTTTTAGGCAATGAAATAGGTGCTCTTTAAAAAAACATCTAATAGACGTCCACAAACAGCCCAGACGTCTAGGAAAGTGGTGGCCGGTGCCTTCTTTTTTCGAGGGCGCTCGATGCGAAGTTCATCACAACATGTATATAGCCTGTCATGTGTGTGGTTATTTTTTCAAAATATGTGTCCTGCGCTTCGAGAGATCGTGTGTGCATCACGTGTCTTGTCAAAATAAGTGCCTGCTGCAGACGCGTCTAAAGTGTTTATGATAAAAGAGACGCTCGCGTTTGCCAGATACTCGCATAATCTCATGCGAAATCAGAGTTTACTGTGAAGTAAGTGTCTTGTGTGTATTTTGTGAACGCGAGCGTCTCTTTTATCATAAACAGTTTTGGCGCGTGTGCAGCAGTCACTTATTTTGACAAAACGCGTGATGCACATGGTTCACATGACGCAACAAACACACATTTTGAAAACGCAAACAACACACATGACACTCCGAACACTTATTTTGAATTTGCGCCCCTCGGATGAGCAGTCACAAGCCACCACTGGTCTAGGATAAAAGTTTTAAATAGTTTTACAGTACATTTTACGATCTAATAGCTGCATGGCACGTCAACTTCCCGCTAGAGATTCATGTCGGCTAACTATCCTATTCTTAACTACCTTTTAAATTTTCCCTTCAAAGGAGGAATGTATGACAATATTTTGGCGTTTTTTCGGATACCTCCGTGTGAATCTTGTGGCCATTTGAATACGGTTTGTGTGGTCTGGTGAAACACAGCTGTAGCTGATTGGTTCTGCTGTTAAGCTTCAGTTTTAGCAGTAGGTGAGAGACAGGCATGGGATTGAGAGGAACACTACAGCCGTAGGGTCCTCCAGTCATCTCCGACACACGTTTCCCCTTACAGACGACACATTTGTTCAAATTCAGTGAGTTCATCAACAACTGGCCTACTCCACCCCCTTTCTATTTACTCGCATTCACATGAAATCTTTTCTGCGTCCTTCAATGTCTGCCTTACGTCTTACTATTATGTGTATTTGCCAGTTCTTGTGTCATTTTCACTCAGACGGCACGCCCACACAGTTCACTTGCTGACCGTCTGATGCACGTTGAATAAAACAGTGCTGAAAAAAAAAGTTCGGATCCGATTTACTGGCTTCACAAAACTTTTAGGAGTTGTGGCAAAAAGTTGTTTTTAATCGGTCTCCATTTACAGCAGGCTAATTAAATAAAAAAAGAGCGACCAGAACAATTCTATTATTTTTGTGTTACAACAAGGGTGATAAATATTTTTGGGGCGAACTATTCTTTCGATGTCCATCTTAGCCGGGAACATTAACAAGGTTGGAATTCACAGTCGCCTCTAGAGTGCTATGTAGAAGTGCAGACTCGCTTTAAATGACACATTTGTTTATTCCGATGGGTGGCCGACTGCACCCCCTCCTTCGTGCGTTATCATGCAGCGATGCTCCCGTAAGCTTTTAGAGATTTGTTTATTTGTGTTACGGCTCGTTTTGCAGCTTGCGAGTGACCCCACCCAGTTTTCACAAGAGCTCCTGACAGCAGGCCTGCTTAGCAGCTCCCCTCTCAATTAACATACCATTAGCATAATATTAGCATGTGTGGATTCGGGTGTTAATGGCTGGAGAAAAATGTTTCAAAAATCAATTTGATAAATTACAAATGGAGGCCAGCGGGTGCAAGCGGTCTCTTCACGAGCCGTTTAGTCAAGCTGCTCGACGGATGAAGCACAAACACGGTAAAACTGTCGGTACAAAATGTTAAGTGCTACACGCAAAACTTTTTAAATTGACAAAAGTGGTATTTTGATTATAATTGTGGTGATAATGAACAAAATCGCGCAGCATAACACTGTATTTATCTCAACTATAATCTTGTGTTGCCAAAACTTTTTGACATGTGGCATAAAGTGTGGTTCACATTAAATAGCAGTCTGGCCGATTGGTGGGAAAGGCCGTGTGATTGACACATGCTGCGACAAATCACGATAACTTGTTTCGAAAAACTACATTCGAAAGTTACAGCAAAATAGCATAAAGTGTATATACTAAGTTATTTTCAACCCAGCATTTGGGTCAAAAAGGACAAACCCTTTGGTTAAATAAGTGGTTCTCAAACTGGGGGCCGGGCCCAGGTGCGTCATGCATCATTTTTTTTAAGTGGGCACAGTTGCCAGCTAACAGAAATTTGTGCATACACAGACATTAAAATACATTTAATAGTCTTTTAATGGCACTCCCACTTACATTCTAATCTGCCTTCATGTAAAACCCACCAGAATAAATGTGTTAACTAACTTTCATATCAAATACATCAATTAATTAAATCAGAATTGGCATCATATTTACATCTGAAATGGCATTTCTTGTTTATTTACGTTCTGTTTAATGACTGACTTAATGCATTTGCCTGCGAAATGCTATAAAATCAATGTAATTTTAAACACATAAAGTGTATAAACACATACATAAGCAATATTCACATGATTGATTTTAATGTTCAAATTATATGATTTTATGATGTATGATTTAAATTTTTTATATATAAAATTATTAGAGGAACGCATTTTCGCGCTAAATTTTAACTTACCTCATGTGATCATGTGATTCCGTCTCCCCGTGAACTCTGGCGTTGTACCAAGATGAATCTGGAAATCTACTTCAACGTTGAGACTGGCACATTTAAACCATACATTTTCTACACAGCGGAGGTTAACTGCAAATAACTTTACTGGGGTTTGGAAATGTTATGAGCGTTTCTGACGACGGTTTAATTTTTCAAATAACAAGCAGGGAACCCGCGACTGTGCTGAGTGCGCTCAGATGCTGATGACGTCTGCGACTGCGTTGTTGCGTCTGCAGCGGCTGCAGCACCCTGCAGCGTGTACCGCCTAAATAAAGTAACATGTAAGACGATTAAAACCTTTTCAAACGACGAAAATCTTTAAAAAGTGACAAAGATGCAGCACAGAATTGATAATATTGTGCATATTAAACAGATAAAAAGACAACCCTTACGAAAATTAACCATGGTTTTATTGTGGTAAAAGTGTAGTAAAGTGTGATGGTTTTTTAGTTTATTGATTACTACCAGCAAAACTATGGTTTTACTACACTAACCATGGTTTAACTATGATTTTTGAAAACCATGGTTGTCAAAACCATGGTAATTTTGTGGTTACTGTGGTTTTACAACAGTAACCATGGTTTTTTTGTTTTAAAACCATTTTAGTCAGGGAAATAACAGATAATGAAAGCTTCTTTGATTGGAGGCAAAATCCATTTGTGACAGGCACGTGCAGAGGGGGGGGGGCGGCGGGTGCCCAAGCACTTACCCCTTTACCCCCGGATGACCAAATTAAGTGCCCTTTTTGTCAAGGCATTTTTTTGTAATTAAATGCCCTTTTGTGAAGGCCTGCCCAATCTAACTATTAGTAAAATTAATAAAAAAATAATTTAGACGCAAATAAAATTAGTCACATGATGACGTATTGATCTTTCATTGGACAATCTCTTTAGGGACGATCACTAGCTAGCTCACAGCGCTAGCAGCGCCCACACGTGCACGACACGGTGCGCACAGTAGAGGGAGGAATCGAGGATCCCCTCCAGCCGGCATTGAACCGAAGCGATGCTTGTTATATTGTTATTATTTTACAAGAACAACGTGAGGAGAGCATGCACAGCTTTTGTTTATTGCTGTCTGTGTGTATTAACATCTCTAGAACGTTAGATGCAAACAGGGCTCTCAAGTCTCACGCATTCGGCGGGTTTCAGCCAGTTACTCGCCACACCTTGCATTTCTCACGCTGAAAAGAAAACATTCTTCCCATATAAAAACAATGGATGAAGCAAAGGCAGGGACGTTCTCTGCCGGGAGTTCATACAGGTAGCTGTCTCGAGTTTTTAGGTGTGCTCAACTTCACGCAGCAATGCAAGAACCGAAACGCACATGACATCAAAGTACCGCGAGAAATATTCGGGAAATCATACGGAGGAGTTTGATTTCAAATTGCTCTCGAGCTGTTCTAATGTCATCCACCTGTCACGCGGAGGTTGTTGGAAGAGCAAGATCCGATGAATACGGTAAAAAACTCGTTTAATTTTTGTATCATATTGAATTTACGATTCCTGGACTCGCCTTTGATAAAAGACAATGTGAGCTGATGTTGGGTAATATAGCCATACTCGTGCTAAATTATTAACTCAGTCAAAAACTCTCCAGCTTTGCAACCAGTTTTAGTTTAGTTACCTGAAAATAAAGAAAGTACTAGAGGCTTCATGAAATGAATGAAAGGAGAGATGAATGTCATTATTTTATTGCCCTGTCATCAAGGCATCAAAGTGTGCAAAAACACAACACAAACACGATTCAAAACTAAAATATGTAGGTTACTCTCTTTGTATACAAATTTCGAACAGGATTAGAATAGAATTATATTTTAAATATGACAACAAAAACACAAGCCTGTAAACGTAATAATATATGTCACAATGCAATAATATCATATAATTTTAAAACTGCATACTGTTGACATACACAAACACAAAATGAAATGCACTGTAAGTCGTTTTGGATAAAGGTGGCTGGCTGCCAAATGCATAAATATATAGATATAAAACTCAGTCTATATAGATTTTTTTGTCTCACTCTATTTGCAAGGAAAATAAAGAAAAACGTTAGACTTAAAATCATCTTTCTATTCTGTATTACTTTATTATTTGTTTCAGTTGTGTGCTTGCGTATAAGCGAGCAAAATGCCCTTTTTATTCTTTGAGCACCTGCCCCTCCAATTGCCTCTGCACGGCCCTGATTTGTGATATGGTGCCAGGCCCCAGTTTTATGACATTTTATAAAAAATACATTAATTTATTATAGATTCTGTGTAATTAAACTTTAGAAAAATAAGACTACTACGCAACAGCACTACATTGTATAATTTAAATATGTTATGTTAAATTCAAATTCTAAGTTTGAGATCGTTTCATCAATTTTCTTTGTGGGGACACGCGCCAAAAATTTGAGAACTACTGAGTTAAATTAACTCAAAAATTATTATATTTGACCCAACAATGGGTTAAAAACAACCCAGCATAGATTGAACCTTACGGGTTGGGTTTGCCCTAAAATGATGGGCTGAAAATAACGCAACATTTTTAAGATGTACTTTTCTTCTCTGTGCGAAAATCCCAGTTTTCCTCTCATACCAAAATTCCCCAGAGCCTAATTCCATACGAAAATTCCCTAAATTATACAGTTCACTCCTGAACCTCCTCCGTTCCCCTTGTCTCCAAAGGCCCACTGCTGACCTCTTCAGGATGAGAAACTCCTCTCTTGCCCGAGAGAGACACTTCCTCCCCCTCCCGCTTTGACAATGACGGTGCAGTGGAGCGCATCTTTAATTTGCCCCGGTTGCCGTTTGCTTCGTGCTCGAAGACTTTTGAGGTTTTCTCAGGCAAATATTTGTTTTTGGATTTCCAAAATGAGCGAGACCCCACTGGCATGTTCTGAGGCGGCATTGCTCCTGCCCTCAGCGCAATGACCGCTGTTGCCAACTGTTGACTTTGTAGCTGAATTTTGTTTAATATTCACTTTGCCTCGTGCCCTGTGCCATCTTTTAGCCTTAAAGCATCAATCCCTCTGCTCTAAAAATGGGTCCTTGTTTCTTGTGGTGCGTATCTGTGAAATCCAGGCTAAAGTCTCAATGTATTTTTGAGATTCGTTCGGAGTATTAAAGTTTGATTTCAAAGAAATAAAATTCACAAATGAACATTGCATATCTTAGATTCATTGTATCGTGTCAAGTATTGTGTGGCATTATAACCAATTTATTTAAAGTTGGAGTATCTGAAGTGGAAAATAAACCCATAAGGGCACATTAATGGTCTTTGCTGTGAACACTGGCATGCACTTACAGTAGATGAGAAGGGTTAAACAAGACATCAGAGACCATAAGATGGACAGGAATTAGGCCAATGTCCAAGGATTACATTGTGCTGAGGGCACAGTAGTCTGAGTGATGGCTTGATAAATCCCAAGGTTGTGTAATAGTTAAGCAGCGAGTATGTTTTGCACAGAACGGGTCTGCTGAACAGATGTGGGTCGTCCTGCGGTGTAGCGACAGTGTCTGGTTGTCCTGCGGTTAGTCGTTTAAGTGGAGAGAGGGGACTGTTCACCACAAACTACAGGCCTTAGTTTAAACTTAGTCTGTGTGACTCTGGTTTCATACCACTGTATACATAAACAACTGTTTGTTTTTCTTAAATATTTTTTTATACCTTGAAATGTGAAATTGAGAAAGTATACAAATGAGGTCATACTATAGAAAGCATTTAGATATTGCTAAGTTTTTAAGAAAGTAAGCAGATTAGTTGACCCGACCGAGTATTTCTGCATATTTTCTCAGCCTAAAGCATGGATCGCGGTGCTTTAAATTAAATCTCTTTAAAGTTTTGACAAGAATGGGATCACAATGAGGACATCCTGAGTGCTTGTGTGATTTGTGAAAAGTGTCTGAGGAGCGCTGCCAGATTCCCTTCAGCTGTGATAAAAGATCACAGGTCATGTGAAATGAATTTGAAGAATTTGGAACAAAGTAATTTGTGATTTTCCAGGGTTTCTTGTACTTGTATATGAAAGAAAGGAGGGTGTACAGAGAGTATGTTATGTTTCAGAGACCATTTAAAATGATAGTGAACAATTTATGCATCGATTTTATTTACTGTGTATACGCAAACCTGGACTGTAAAAAAGTGTAACTGTAAACTTTGCTGCCTTAAATTTTTTGTTTAATCAACTCAGATTTATAAGTCATTTCAACTTAATATTATTTATCTTGACAAGATTTGAGTTTTTGAGACATATTTCAACTATATTTTATAAGTTATAACAACTCACCTATAGTCAAGATAAATAATAGTAAGTTTAAATGACTTGTGAATCTGAGTTTAAACCAGTTGGTCAACCTTTAATTCATTATTTTCCGTAGAAGACCTGTGTACTGATTTAAAGCACCATAAATTGAGAACATGATTCGTAATACATTTCTCAACCAATTAACTTTGTATCTTTGAGGCACCAATATGCATCTCCGAGGCACCAATATTCATATTTGAAGCACCAATATGCATCTCCGCAGCACCAATATGTACCGGTGAGGCACCAATATTCATCTTTGAGGCACCAATATTCATCTTTGAAGCACCAATATTCATCTTTGAGGCACCAATATGTACCGTTGAGGCACCAATATGTACCTTTGAGGCAGCAATGAGGCACCATTGAGGCACCAATATGTATAGTTGAGGCACCAATATGTACCTTTGAGGCACCAACGAGGCACCAATATGTATATTTTGAGGCACCAATATGTATCTTTGAGGCACCAATATGTATCATTGTGTCACCAATATGTACCTTTGAGGCACCAATATGTATCTTTGAGGCTCCAATATGTATCATTGTGTCACCAATATGTACCTTTGAGGCACCAATATGTACCTTTGAGGTACCACTGAGGCACCAATGTGTATCATTGTGTCACCAATATGTACCTTTGAGGCACCAATATGTACCTTTGAGGTACCACTGAGGCACTAATATGTACCAATGAGGCACCAATATGTATATTTTGTGGCACCAATATATACTTTGAGGTACCAATATGTATCTTTGAGGCACCAATATTTACCTTTGAGGCACCAAAATGTACCGTTGAGGCACCAATGAGGCACCATTGAGGCACCAATATGTATAGTTGAGGCACCAATATGTACCTTTGAGGCACCAATGAGGCACTAATATGTACAAACGAGGCACCAATATGTATATTTGAGGCACCAATATGTATCATTGTGTCACCATATGTACCTTTGAGGCACCAATATGTACCTTTGAGGTACCACTGAGGCACTAATATGTACCAATAAGGTACCAATATGGATATTTGAGGTGCCAATATGTACCCTTGAGGTACCAATATGTATCTTTGAGGCACCAAAATGTATATTTGAGGCACCAATAAGGCACCAATATGTATATTTGAGGCACTATTATGTATCTTTGAGGTACCAATATGTACCCTTATGGTACCTATATGTACCTTTAAGGCACCAAAAATGTACCTTTGAGGCACCAATATATACTTTGAGGTACCAATATGTATCTTTGAGGCACCAATATTTACCTTTGAGGCACCAAAATGTACCTTTGAGGCACCAAAATGTACCTTTGAGGTACCAATAACGACCTTTGAGGCACCAATATGTACCTTTGAGGTACCAATATGTACCTTTGAGGTACCAATATGTACGTTTGAGGCACCAAAATGTACCTTTGAGGCACCAATGAGGCACCAAAATGTACCTTTGAGGCACCAAAATGTACCTTTGAGGCACCAATATGTACCCTTGAGGCACCAATATGTACCCTTGAGGCACCAATATGTACCTTTGAGGCACCAATATTTACCTTTGAGGCACCAAAAATGTACCTTTGAGGCACCAATATATACTTTGAGGTACCAATATGTACCTTTGAGGCACAAATATTTACCTTTGAAGTACCAATATTTACCTTTGAAGCACCAATATTTACCTTTTAGGCACCAAAATGTACCTTTGAGGCACCAATGAGGCATTAAAATGTACCTTTGAGGCACCAAAATGTATCTTTGAGGCACCAATATGTATATTTGAGGCACCAATGAGGCACCAATATGTATATTTGGGCACCAATGAGGTATCAATATGTACCTTTGAGGTACCAATATGTATCTTTGAGGTACACATAAGCTTTCTTCAATACCTATATGTACTTTTGAGATGCTATATGAACTCTTTAGGTCCAAAGCTGTAAATGTTGGAAGGGTGCAGCCCCAGTTACAGCGGGTACATATTTTGACCATCTTTTCTGACAGTGTACCCATTAGCAAATAAAGGAACGAAAAATTGCTCTGTACCTACACAAAAAGTTGTCAATTTTAAAGTACTCTGTCTGCCTCTCTCTCTCGAAAACAGCCCGCATACGTGGCTCATCCGAGTGTAGAAATACATTAAAATTCTCTAGACAAGCATAATTGGTGTGTCTGAAATATTGCAAATAACAATAATTATCAGATATTATTTGTTCCATGGAAACAGCCGCCGTGTCATTTTCTGTTTTGATTGCCGCGGTCGGATGTCGACAAAAAGTTTCCCCCACTCGATTCACAATGCAACATTAGCAGATCTTTGTTTTGAAAACGTATTCATTGTGGAGCCCAACTCTTCGAGTTTTAATGGGGAACGCATCAAAATGTTTTTTCCGGAAACGGCCGCGACAGGAAAGCACGGAAGTTGGTCGCCTTTTGTTACAGATTTGACCGTTTATTCTTTAAGGTTGTCTGATATCGGAAAGTGTTTACTCTCTAATTACTGTCTGTGTTGTCCCTCTCTAGCATCCAGCTGTGAGGCGGCTCAAGATGAAAAGCATACGCGGGGGAAAAAGAGAAGGAAGAAGTTAATAGAGAGAAAGGAAAGGATGAATGTGTGTTGACAGCTGGAATGCTCTGGTTCCGGGGGTCATGTAAAGATTCTGTCCCCTGAAACTGATCCAGATGCTCCGGGCTTTGACTTGAGACCAAGAAGTGTCTGATATATATGTATATACACAACCTGTATGCAACAGCTTAAGGAGGCTTATTGTATGGGAAGGAGGGGCGCAGCGGACCCTTGGACAACAGGGATCCCCTTTTGCCGAAGACACAGGGCATTGAGCGATGAAACTTCCCACATTTCCATGTTGCTGAAGACCTGCTTCAGATGGCTTTTGACAAGGGCAGACATTAACCCTTGACCTTGTCTTCATAATTAAACTCTTTAAATCTTTTCAGAGACAAAATGAAATTAAAGAGAAAAAATGCCCTAAAACTGATTCAGAGCTTCTGCAAAGGAACGATTCAGATGAACAATGAAAATAGTTATATAATATTATATAATATTTTCATCAGTTAAAACAAATTAAATTATATGTGACATATTAAATTAAAAAAAGAAATTAATTGAAAAATTAAGATTAATTTCTGAGTTTGTTTAAAAAAAAAAATCAAAATTAGACTCTCAACATTACATTTTGAATTCCAAAATTTTTGTATAGTCAACTTCAAGTATGCATTTCTCTCGCTGCATTGCTAACATTTGCAAGCAATTTGAAGTGCATTGCAAAGGTTGTCGAGGGATTAATCTCGTATCATGCTGGGGTGCAGAAAACGGCCCCTTCCAAGAATGAAACACAATTTACCCATCAAGCCCTTCTCATTCTCAACCGCAGACAACCATAAATAATATCTCTGCGGTCCAGATTCGCTAATTTACCAGCTTAAGCATCTCTAAATGTTATTAGGGAAGCCGATGAGCTTTGCAGACCTCCTTCCGGCTGTGATTTGTTATCCGCTGTGTTTGTGTAGTGCGAGGAGTGTACCTGACATCATCTCAAAGCAGCTTGTAAGCTCAGGGGCATGTACCCTGTGCCTGCATGCTTTCCCCTGTATCTCCCTCTGTGTTTTGCTCGGCATGCTGAAACATCTGTATTCATTTCATTTGCTTTTGTGTAAATTCGTGCGGAGCTAAGCTAGTTTCTGTAAAGTTTGTGTGAGATCCAGTTTAAGGTAGATTGGTTCATCCTTAGTAGGTCCAAGCTGGTCACCGGCTGGTCGACAAGCCACCATGTTCAAGGAAATAACAGCCTGACGACCTTAAAGTATTAGTCCATTTTCTTAAAAAATCCAGATTATTTACTCACCACCATGTCATCCAAAATGTTGATGGCTTTCTTTGTTCAGTTGAGAAGAAATTAAGTTTTTTGAGGAAAACATTCCAGGATTTTTCTCATTTTAATGGACCCCAACACTTAACAGTTTTAAAGCAGTTTAAAATAGCAGTTTCAAAGGACTCTAAACGATCCCAAACAAGGCTTAAGGGTCTTATCTAGTGAAACAATTGTCATTTTGGCAAGAAAAAAAATGCACTTTTAAACCACAATTCTCGTATTCTCCTGGTCCTGTGACGCGCTAGCGTGACCTCACGTAATAACGTCATCACGTCAAGAGGTCAAAGATGACGTATCAAAACTCCGCCCCAGTGTTTACAAATGTGGAGAAAGAGGACCGTTCCGATGTTGTTGTATGTCGAATGATACTTATTAATGTCTTTGTGTCAGTTTATTGTTTGAAGGTCCACAAATGTGCGTTTCATATATGTAACACGTGACCTTTCCACGTCATTACGCAATTACATGAGGTCATGCTGGCGCGTCACAGGACCGGAGGAAGACAAGAAGTTGTGGTTTAAAAGTGCATTTTTTATTTTTCTTGCCAAAAATAACAATTGTTTCGCTAGATAAGACCCTTATGCCTCGTTTGAGATCGTTTAGAGTCCTTTGAAACTGCGATTTTAAACTGCATTAAAACTGTTAAGTGTTGGGGTCCATTAAGGTCCATTAAAATGAGAAAAATCCTGGAATATTTTCCTCAAAAAACATAATTTCTTCTCTACTGAACAAAGAAAGACATCAACATTTTGGATGACATGGTGGTGAGTAAATTATCTGGGTTTTTTTTAAGAAAATGGACTAATCCTTTAAAGGGATAGTTTACCCAAAAATAAAAATTCTGATCAGAGACCCCATTCACTTTCATAATATTCTTTCTTCCTACTATAGGCCTCTGATCGGTTTGGTTACAAACTTTCCTCCAAATACCTTCTTTTGTGTTCATCAGAATAAAGAAATACAGGTTTGTAACAACATGAGAGTTAGTACATGATGACAGAATTTTCATTTTTGGGTGAACTACCCCTTTAACTTGGCTTTGGTTCAAAATTGTCTGAAATGAGAAAGTGAAGAGATCTTGTTTGATTTTTCTTCCTCTCTCTCTCTCAGATGAGTGTCCACCTCGTGCATGTGCGTGGTTGTGTGTGTGTGTAGACTGTCTAGATCTTCAAGTGTGTGTTTATCAGGGTGCAACAGAGTGCATCCCCTCGGCGAAAAACCTGCTATTATTCTGACAGTCCCGACTGGAGGCCATGCTGGCAGGCTCGCTTCTCTAGCAGGTTAGCAGCCGAACGCTTAGCTTCACCTGCCAGCCTGCGTTAAAGAGGTGAAGACTTTTCAACTGACTGGCTTAGTGTCACAGACACAGGGCATGTGTGTGTTCACTGAAGCCCTGCGGGGGTTTCCCCATGCCATCCGTCCCCGTGTGATGGAGGTGGGGCTGGATGTCAAGGACTGTCGGAGACCCTCGCTGTCCCTGGAGTCAGAGACTTCCAGAGTTTAGTCTGTGACATGGTGAGACCTCTTCTGAAACTTTTTGCGTTTCACACAATATGAAAAATCTCGTAAAGTGGAAGCATTTTGTGTTTTTAGGGGTACAAAACGGTTAACTGTACCTTTTAAAAGTACACAATAAATTTTTAAGGTGCAGTAATATAACCAAAAAGGTACAACATTGTATTATGTTTGGTATACCTGGAAAGGTATACCTTGGGGTACCATCCCAGTGACAGAGAAGGTACAGTTATGTACCTTTTTTGACTGTGTATACACTATTAGGAAAGATGGGGGCAATATCCTTTTAAAAGGTCCTAATATGTACCGCTAGGTACAGATATGTATACATTATATATGAAGCATTTAGTGAAAATATGTTTATCTGTAAAGGCGCCTGCCGTGAAGAGCCGTGTCTACGGAGAGCAAGGCAGTCCTTCCAGAAAAACTTTCAGAGTTTTTTGTGATTGTTGCAGGCAAAAATCCTTGATCTTGCGGCAAGAATATGCCGGATATTTATGCAATTTTTACGATGAAATTGCGGGAACTTGCCAAAATTGCGCAAACGGGCAAAAACTGTGTGAACTTGCAAAAACTGTTTGCAGCTTTTGCAGGTTTTCATTGATGTTCACGTCGCGTAATTACGTCACTTCCTAACATTCCCATGACAACAGGGGACATGGCTGCGCATGTGTGAAGTAAATGCAAAATTTTTCAACTTTCTGCTAAGATATTTATGACTTTTTATGAAACCATGCAAGCCCTGCATATTTTGCGAGCAGAACTCTGCAATTTATTTGGCGAAATTGCGGTGTATTTAAAAAATGCGGCCCCCACATAAAGATGTGGACTTCGCACATGGCGATCGCATAATCACGTTTTTCTGAAGGGACTGGCAAGGCATGCGGACCGACTCCTCTTCACCCTTTATAACCGCCCTGTTTTGCCACTTTTCACACGTCTGCTATTGATAATGAACTACCCTACTGAAAAATCCAGCTTAAACCAGCATAAGCTAGTAGCTGGTTTTAGCTGGTTTAAGGTGGTTTACGCTGGTCCTCTCAGCCTGACAAAGCTGGTCATGCTGGTGGGCCAGCTGGTATTCCAGCATGAGCTAGACCAGCTTAAAATGTGACCAAAACACAGCTAGACCTGCTAGTTGCTACATCAACAAAACCAGCTTCCTACACCAGCAAAACCAGATAAAATCAAGCTGGGGACCAGCTTATACCAGCTCACCAGCTTATGCTGGTCTTAGCTGGATTTTTCAGTAGGGTAGACACTCACGGTTGCCGCATACAGTGTGAAACTCCCATAATGGAGACATTTGTGAGATTTTTGGGTGTTATAAGGGGAAATATCTGAGATGCAGGAGACTTAGAGATATTAGAGATCTCATCTGTGGTTTCTCTTTTTTTATAGAGTCTTTTCTGTCCTTGTGCATGTGTTACAGTAGGTCTGAATGGGAAATGGTACACCATGTGATGTCATCATGATGTATGATTAAGTTTACATCTTTCGACTCTGCAGTGTTTCGAACGAGCCCGGCCATGAGTCGGTGCAACCCCGCCGGCTGGAGAAACGAACAGACAAAATCTTTAACCGGTCATTGCTCTGTTCTGCTGATCTGTGTGACGTTAAAAACGAGTAAACGGTAAACGAGTACTCAAAATATACTCTCAAAAAAGGTACAAAAGTTCTTAATGGGTAAAAAGGTCCAAAGGTACCCGTATGTACCTAAGGTACCAATGTGTACCTCAACATGCAACTTTTTGGTACAAAAGTGTACTTTTTGAAAAGGTACTGGCCCAGTGACAACTTTTGTAGTGTAGAATTCAAGGCTCAGTATATCGGGGTAGAATACTTAGATAAAAGGTGTTGTTTAGGAAATTTTGCCTTATAGCTAAAATGTCACACAGGTGACAGGTGAAAAGTGACTTTGACACCCGATCGCACATGCACGCACGTGCATGCAGACAAAGCGGATCGGTGTGTGTCACGCCAACGCAGGCCTGGTTTTTCCCGTCGCCAAGTCGCAGGGTGCCGGCGGGGTTGGAGGTGACAGCGCGGCATCGATATCACGCGCCGCCGACGCTTCCCTGCTCTCTCTGGCAGTGTGCACCTCGCCAACCTTTCTCTCTTTCTCTTTCGCTCACTTTCACTTCTATCACCTTCAGCGCTGAGCGTTCACCATCTGCAGCTCTGCTAACACCCAGCCACTGCCAAAGCACAGGCCCCCGCACGGCCTCATCACTCACGCACACAACATACGTGAAGTATGCACGCATTAACTGTCATATCCTCGCAGAGGAGATGAGGGTTTATTCCCTATGAGCTTCAGACACGACCACAGACCGCCCACAGTCCATATAGCGGCCGTCTGACACATATTACACACAAACAGAGCTGAGATTGCCAGTTATGTTCTGATTAGGACCATTCTTGTAGTTGGTAAAGCATCGCATTAGAAGTGCAAAAGTCCTGTCTGTAAAATCCAGGCTGAAGTTTCATAATCTAATAATGAGATTAGTAGCATCAAAGTTTGATTTCAATCATTGATTTCAGTCTTTCATGTGTATTATTGTATTGGAATATTTTTACGATAAACATCATGAATATGAAACTATGACTGGTCACTTTTTCTTGTTTACGTGGAATAAACTGTACTGTAACACATTATATATATGTACTTTATATAGTAATAACAGTTAGTAAGGGATAATGGGTTACACTTTTACGGCGTCACTGTTACAGTGTAATTATATATATTTAAGTACTAAGTAATAATCATCAACAACATGTACTTACTATAGGGTTGGGGTTAGGTTTAGGATTTGGTTTAGGATCAGTTAATTATGCATAATTAAAGGAATATTCCATTTTCTTAAATGAAAAATCCAGATAATTTACTCACCACCATGTCATCCAAAATGTTGATGTCTTTCTTTGTTCAGTCCATAAGAAATTATGTTTTTTGAGGAAAACATTGCAGGATTTTTCTCATTTTAATGGACTTTAATAGACACCAACAATTAACACTTAACTCAACACGTAACAGTTTTTTTTAACGGAGTTTCAAAGGACTATAAACAATCCCAAACGAGGCATAAGGGTCTTATCTAGCAAAACGACGTCATTTTTGACAAGAAAAATAAAAAGTGCTCTTTTAAACCACAACTTTTCGTCTAGGTCCGGTCCAGCGCGACCTAACGTAAATGCATAGTGACGTAGGGAGGTCACGTGTTACATATATAAAACGCAAATTTGCGGACCATTGTAAACAATAAACTGACACAAAGACATTAATTAGTATCAGTTGAAATACAACAACGTAGGAACGGTCCTCTTTCAACACACTTGTAAACACTGGGGCGGAGTTTCGCGTTCGTCTTCTGTGACCTCTTGACGTATTGCGTGGGGTCACCTGGCGCATCACGACCAGATCTAGAGGAGACGTTGTCCTTTTAAAAGTGTATATTTGTTATTTTTCTTGTCAAAGATGACAATCGTTTTGCTAGATAAGACCCTTATGCCTCGTTTGGGATTGTTTATAGTCCTTTGAAACTCCGTTGAAAAAAACTGTTACGTGTTGAGTTAAGTGTTAATTGTTGGTGTCTATTAAAGTCCATTAAAATGAGAAAAATCCTGCAATGTTTTCCTCAAAAAACATAATTTCTTCTCGACTGAACAAAGAAAGACATCAACATTTTGGATGACATGCTGGTGAGTAAATTATCTGGATTTTTCTTTTAAGAAAATTGACTATTCCTTTAACTGTTATTACTATAATAATTACATGTAACATGTGTAACAAAGACACTGTAAAATAAAGTGTTACCGGATAATAGGCAGCAGGTTGTTATCGCAGAAATAAGCTGAAGGAAGAAAAAGTTGAAGCGGACCACAGGAGCTTTTTTTGTTCCTTCAGTTTTTGTACCCAATTTTAGGGGTACAATACGGTACAATAGATCCTTAAGGTACAGTAATGTAACAAAAAGGTACAACATTGTATTATGTTTGGTATACCTGGAAAGGTGTACCTTGGGGTACCATCCCAGCGACAGAAAAGGTACAGTTTCCCCTTCTGACATCACAAAAGGAGCCAAATTTCATTGACCTATTTTTTCACATGCTTGCAGAGAATGGTTTAACAAAACTAAGTTACTGGGTTGATCTTTTTCACGCTTTGTAGGTTGATAGAAGCACTTGGGACCCAATTATAGCACATAAACATGAAAAAATTCAGACTCTCATGATATGTCCCCTTTAAAAGGTCCTAATATGTATCGTTAGGTACAGATATGTATACATTTGGTATCACTATGTACCTCTGAGGTGCTAATATAAACGCTTTGGGGTGGTTTCCGGGAGAGGGATTAGACTAGTCCTAGATTAAAATAAATGTAAGAGCTGTCCAAACATATCTTAAAATACATCAGTGCACTTTGTTTTGCCTCAAAATGCACACAAGTAATGTTTTTAGTAAGGCATGTTTGTTAAACTAGTTATATATCCTAATTAATCTAAGGCCTAGTCCTGGCTTAAGCTAATCTTTGTCCGAGAAACCACTCCTTGAGGTCCAAAGCTGTACTTTTGTAAAAGGGTACCGCTCCAGGGTACATATTTAGATGTAACCGAATAAGCTATAGTTTAAAGCAGACCAGACTTTACGCCACGAGTCAAGTCTATTTCTAAACCACTGAGAAAAAGCACATACTCGAAAAGAAGATTCTTTCAGTCGAGAGCGAGAGCGGATGTATGACCCAAGCAGAAATTTCCAGTTCTTACAACGAAAAAGCCCCACAGTTTTATTTAATTACATCTCAGTAATCGAGGTCCCAGGTGATCGTTCCCGAGAGAAAAGAGTCGGGGCTTGATAATATTACACACTGAATTACACTCTGAGTGCGATATTACGGTGAGAAATTTCACGTCTTCCAGGCTAAACGTCTTGTTGTGGAGTGTCTTAATTCATTTACCGCTGTTTGCTGCCTCGGTGCCCCTGAGCAGAGGTGAATTAATGGTGGTCATTTCCCGCCCTCTTCGTTCCATTAAATGGACGCGACGCTCGGAGGCACCGGCGGTGAAAAAAACTCCATTTCGCCCAGAACTGCGAGGCCTCAAAGTGAAGAGCCCGTGAAATCTGTGGTGGAGTTTAATGACTTATAATGAGATTCATAAAACATGGCTGAACGTGCTCGGAAAAGGCGGGGAGAGAGGAAAAAAACGTTAACGAAACGCGTCGACAGCAAGCAGGCTTGACATTTGGCCTTGCGTAATTAGGAATGTGCCAGCCTACGTTCCCTCTAAATCTGGGCTCTAAATCATTATTCTCCACGGTGTTGACTTTGTCATGTTTCTACGCTTAAGCTTTACCATTTCTGTAAATATTGCAGCCAAAATTACATTACAGTTTTTTCTACCCCTTAATTGCTTGCCCTCCAAACACAATCTGCTTTGGCAGTACATAAGATGGTATAGGAGTTAACGGAGGCTGGGAGCTGGCACGCAAGCTGTGCGCGCTCAGAAGAGGCCGCTGAGCGGTGAAGATGAAGACTTGAGAAGCTGGAGACAGCTGATCACACATGCTAGCTGTAGAGCGGCAGGCAGATGCCATAAGAACATGGCTGTCTGTCAGCAAAACTGGCAGAACACAGCAGACACAGAATGAGAGAGAGAGAGAGAGATGCTGAAATTGAGGGTGCGTGACAGCAAGAGTCGAGACTGACGGACAGAGATAAAAATATAAATGTACAGGAGATGGAAAGAGGGAATTAAAGGAGAGGTATGACGCTTTAAAGTGAATGATGAAATCAAAAAGAAATCAAATTTGATCATTTATAGCAATAAACAAAACTTGGTTAACAAAGACATCAAAACAAAAACTTTTTATTTAGAAAACAACTGATAATTTTCGAATTTGGTCTTGATGCCATTGAAGAACGATTTTTTTTGTTCTCCAAAGAACCTTTTAGTCAAAGGTCCTCCATACATGCAGCCTTACAAATAACCATTTAGGAACCTTGATTTATAAGAGTGTAAGAAAAAAATAAGAGAAAAATAAAAGAAAAAGATGCAAAAAAGCTTAAGCAAACAGTATGCCAAACCAAAGTAAAAATAAATAAGCATGACAAAGACAAAAATGGAGAAAAATAATCTCATGCCGATTCGTACATATCTTACAAGTTGGCTAATTCAAATGAATTCATATGACCATTAGTATGTTTTTGTATGTGATTTGTTTTTAGTTATGTGACTTTGGGGTATGGGCGCAGTTAGGGGTGGGGTTTAATTGTTTTTTTTATGATAATCGTATGTTTTTACGATTCACTTTATCCAAAATCGTAAAATATGTACAATGTAAAAAAAGCTTTGCTGCCTTAAATTTTTTTGTTGAATCAACTCGGATTTACAAGTCATTTCAACTTACTATTATTTATCTTGACTAGAGATGAGTTGTTATAACTACAGGTGAGTTGTTATAACTTATATTAATATTTTATAAGTTGTGACAACTCATATCTGTTGACATGACTTGTATATTGATTTAACAAAAAATTTAAGGCAGCAAAGTTTTTTACAGTGTACAATGTAAAAAAAATGTTGCATTTTTTTAAATCATCATATTTTATGTTACTTTAACTTAACAGATTAAGTTCAACAATTTCAAGTTGTTTTAATAAGTTATATCACAAATCAAAACTTAAATAGAGTACCGGGGCAAAAATAATGCGGGTGTAACAAAATGATTTTCTCTGAGTCCTGACTTTGAATTCCAAAGTATAACAGCATCTTTAGCGCGCAACCCTTGACAGAGCCAGAGGCGGACACTACTTGAGTATTTTAAGTAAATTTTCCAAGCATCTGTGCTTTATCAGAGTGTTTGTCTTGGGAAAAAAATATTTTAAATTTAAAAATGTTCACTGCATTCTAAAGCATAGAATCATACTGTGTATTCATTTTATATTGTATATTAAAATTGATTTAATATCTAATTACATAAAACTACTACTTGTGTACTTTTACTTTTCTTGAAAGTAAAAAAATACTAGATGTTTAATGTACTTAAATATTAAATATAAACCAAAAACTTGAAATTATGAAAAATTATGATAATATGCTTTTTGAATGCATGTTTTCCAGAGAAAATCACTGATAAAATACGAATTCGTAAAAATGTACTTTTATGTAAAAAGTAAAAATACTTAAGCAGTGTCCGCCTCTGGACAGAGCTGACAAATATCGCGTTATTTCGTCATTGTTTTACGCGTGTAGGTCCAGAAAGCTGTTTTTAACCATGATAAGTAAATTCCTAAAGCATTAGGCTATTTTTTTCTTATAACGCGTTGTGTTTCTTGTTTCATGTATTACAGTACTGATCAATCTACAGGTTATTTAGTGCTGTAACACATCCTGAAGTTTGACTTCTCAAAGAGTTTTTTTAAATAAAAGTAAATCGATTTAAATGTGAGGAGTTTGGGGCGAAATTAACACTTCTTATTTTTGTCCCGCTGTTAATACTGTTGCATTATGTTGAAAATTTATATCATTATTATTTGATTTAATTATTGTTCCTGAAATGTTTCATTCTCAACAATTCAAATTTGTACTGTTGAGTTGCTTTTGAAACATTTGATAAAACTGAGATTTAAAATGAAAATGTAATTTAATTATTTTTGCAAATATAAACAACAAAATTTGTTTGCAATTACATATTAACAAGTTCATAGTCATGTATATTTACTAAAAACAAGTGTCAATCAATCTTGTTCTGTTGTGTTAGTAACAATAAGTAACAATGCTACGCTATTTATGTTCAAATGAAATTATAGACGGTTTCATAGGACGCAAGTGCAGCGACGCGATTACGCGTCTGGTCCTACTAGCTAAACTGAACTCTTGAACAAATACCTTGTCGAAATAAACAAATGTTTTGGTTTCCTATGTAATGTACATGTTGTTTATTTTCTTTGTTATATAAATAAACTACTTTAAAAAGACTTTGTTGTTATTTATTCTTAGCGGAGTTTACCGGAAGTTACGTGTTGACCACGAAAGCCGCTTGTTTTGTTACTGCTGAAACCATCTAGTCATTTTACATTTGTTGAAAATTCCACCTGGTATTGATAGACCACAAGTTATAGACCACAGTAAAAATATATCTCTGTCTACAACATTATCTTTTAAATTAGTTTTTCTAAAAAATTTCACCCATGCTCTCCCCTATAGGTTAAATTGACTAGGCAAAACGATGTTGTTTTAACTTAATGCTGCTTTTTTCCCACTGTACGAATTCTCTGGAGATCAGTCTTTCCATCACTTGTGCATCACTTTTATATATGTATTATCGTGACCCTTTTCTCACCATTTGATGCCCGTCCTAAAACACACACTTTCATAAACTTTCATTGAGCAACTTTCTTAAAAGGGTTGTCAGCAGGGATGGAGAGTATCTGCGATTGTTTTTGCGATGGGTTTTGGGAAGGCTTCTCAACGTCCCGCTAAGCCGTTAGCTAGCGTCTCTAATCCCTTCAGCCAATGGGGAGCGATGACACTCCGTAAATACCAATAACAAATAATGAAGCGCTGCTTTTTCTGTATGATGGGAGCCGAGTTAATCTGTAGACCGCTCTTGACACTCAATTAAAAGTGAAGAATGTGTCCCTCTCTGAGTTCAAGGGTGGAGCGTCCGCGCACCACACAGTCAGCGCCTCCGAGCGCTGCGATCTCTCACACTGGTTAAGTACATGCAGATGAGTCATTTGGTGACATGAGGAGACCCCAAAGCATTTGGGTGATTTGTTTAGCTTAAGACTTCATGAACAACACAGATAAGAACATTAAACTGAGTCAAAGATTGTTCTTCTAATTGATCAATAACTGGATGTTGGGGAACTGGATGAATGTAACAAAGATGTTCAATTGTCATGGATGTGGCAGGCGAAACACTTTAATAAAGTTTCAGGTGTTTCTGACATAAAGCGTTATATATTAAATACAGCCAATGCATTTCATACTGTGATGGGGAATGTTTTCACACTATGTGGTTTATGTTTTTACAATAAGAATCTTCAATTATAAATAGCCTAAAAAACAGAAACTATTTCTGTAACAGAAAAAATTAAAAAGGTAACAAATCAAAATGTAAAACCATTGTTTTGACAACTCCCTAGTTGTCTTTCAATAGAGATATTCACCTCACTCCCCAGAATTAAAATGTAATAAATAAATACTGAAACAAATTTCATATATATATAAATGAGACATATATTGCTAACATACAATACTATTATAGAGCAGAGGTCTTCAACCTTATTCAGGCCAATGACCCCTTATCAGAGTCCCCAGTATCAAATTAAGACTGGATTTACATTCTTTGATATGAATGGTAAGTTACAAATATATTAAATTATATTTTTTGTACACAAATACACTGTAAAAATATGCAGCATTTTGTCAAATCAACATATACAGTATTGTTCAAAATAATAGGAGTACAATGTGACTAACCAGAATAATCAAGGTTTTTAGTATATTTTTTTATTGCTACGTGGCAAACAAGTTACCAGTAGGTTCAGTAGATTCTCAGAAAACAAATGAGACCCAGCCTTCATGATATGCACGCTCTTAAGGCTGTGCAATTGGGCAATTAGTTGAATTAGTTGAAAGGGGTGTGTTCAAAAAAATAGCAGTGTGGCATTCAATGACTGAGGTCATCAATTTTGTGAAGAAACAGGTGTGAATCAGGTGGCCCCTATTTAAGGATGAAGCCAACACTTGTTGAACATGCATTTGAAAGCTGAAGAAAATGGGTCGTTCAAGACATTGCTCAGAAGAACAGCGTACTTTGATTAAAAAGTTGATTGGAGAGGGGAAAACCTATAAAGAGGTGCAAAAAATGATAGGCTGTTCAGCTAAAATGATCTCCAATGCCTTAAAATGGAGAGCAAAACCAGAGAGACGTGGAAGAAAACGGAAGACAACCATCAAAATGGATAGAAGAATAACCAGAATGGCAAAGGCTCAGCCAATGATCACCTCCAGGATGATCAAAGACAGTCTGGAGTTACTTGTAAGTACTGTGACAGTTAGAAGACGTCTGTGTGAAGCTAATCTATTTTCAAGAATCCCCCGCAAAGTCCCTCTGTTAAAAAAAGGCATGTGCAGAAGAGGTTACAATTTGCCAAAGAACACATCAACTGGCCTAAAGAAAAATGGAGGAACATTTTGTGGACTGATGAGAGTAAAATTGTTCTATTTGGGTCCAAGGGCCACAGGCAGTTTGTGAGACGACCCCCAAACTCTGAATTCAAGCCACAGTACACAGTGAAGACAGTGAAGCATGGAGGTGCAAGCATCATGATATGGGCATGTTTCTCCTACTATGGTGTTGGGCCTATTTATCGCATACCAGGGATCATGGATCAGTTTGCATATGTTAAAATACTTGAAGAGGTCATGTTGCCCTATGCTGAAGAGGACATGCCCTTGAAATGGTTGTTTCAACAAGACAATGACCCAAAACACACTAGTAAACGTGCAAAGTCTTGGTTCCAAACCAACAAAATTAATGTTATGGAGTGGCCAGCCCAATCTCCAGACCTTAATCCAATTGAGAACTTGTGGGGTGATATCAAAAATGCTGTTTCTGAAGCAAAACCAAGAAATGTGAATGAATTGTGGAATGTTGTTAAAGAATCATGGAGTGGAATAACAGCTGAGAGGTGCCACAAGTTGGTTGACTACATGCCAGACAGATGTCAAGCAGTTTTAAAAAACTGTGGTCATACAACTAAATATTAGTTTAGTGATTCACAGGATTGCTAAATCCAAGAAAAAAAAATATTTGTACAAAATAGTTTTGAGTTTGGACAGTCAAAGGTAGACACTGCTATTTTTTTGAACACACCCCTTTCAACTAATTGCCCAATTGCACAGCCTTAAGAGCGTGCATATCATGAATGCTGGGTCTTGTTTGTTTTCTGAGAATCTACTGAACCTACTGGTAACTTGTTTGCCACGTAGCAATAAAAAATATACTAAAAACCTTGATTATTCTGGTTAGTCACATTGTACTGCTATTATTTTGAACAATACTGTATGTTTAGGTTACTTTAACTTAAAAAATAAGTTATGTCAACTTAATAATATAAGTTAATATGAAGCCACAACATAAAATAGTAGGTTGAATTGACTTGCAAAACCAAGTTGTTTTTTTAGAGTGTACTGTAATGTACTTCATAACATTTTAAATTTACTTAAAAGATTTAAATGGGGAAAACTTCGTTTTAATAGTTTTAAATGTTTTCTATTAATTTCAATCAAGTTTTTATAATAATTTCTGTTATAAGCCTATTTGTGCAGTTTTGTTTGATGCCTAATTTATGATGCCCCCCCAAATATATATATATCGGACGCCTGTTGAAGACCCTAAGTTAAAAGTAATGATAATAATAGAAATGATGTATTATTGCAAATTTGGTATACATTGAGATGTTATACAAAACTATAATAAAAAAATACTATAAAATTAATTGAAGAATTTACCTGGCATGTCTCTTCCAAGTTCACTTTTATTTTCACAATTTGTCCTGTTGGAAAATTGAAAGCTTGAAGTTAGTTTCATTCATGATTCCCCCAGCGATCCCAACCTGTTCACATTTATCAGTCTCATAGAGTGACATGTGACGTGACACATATATCATGAAGCCTGGAGCTTTAAAACTACAGATCTGAAACTGAGTCATTTTTTCCTGTTTTTTGAAAAATTGCAGAATGAAGTCAGTGGGGAGTATCAGGCATCTTTTATATTCATCTAGACATCCACAGATGAGATACTGTCACATAACAGACTCAGGTGAGCAGTGTGTGCACCACAAAATCACACTTAGAGACCCTATGCAACTGTCTTTATTCCTTTGCATTATTAGCTTATTATTATTTTTTTAGTGTCAAAATACTGTGCCTGTACAATTTTACAGTGATTGTATCAGTTGGTAATGCCATGGTACTTTGATACGTGTACCATGGCATTTGCAAAGTTAAAGAATATGTGTTCAAAAATATTGAAACACCAAAAACTGTATTTTGCCATCTTTATTAGTAATGTTGACCTTGTCCATGTTACAAAACTCAGCGTTTGGAGCATTGTGGATACTGCAGAAATATTTCTGTGATTTGTGCCAGTTTCTCTAAAGAACAACAATCCCGGTGTGAATGCAGAAGGACAGGTGCTTTAACTGAAAAGCAGATGCAAAACAATGCTAGCAGTCGTTCTTTAGGAAGAATGCGAAATGCTTTTCCAAATATTTTTTCAAATACTTTTATACTTGGCTATTGTTTCATTCTGCCTAAACTGGGATTTCATTACTTTTTAAATGCTTTTAAATGTCACAACTCCAGCCCTTTGTAATAATCTGGATTGTGTGTATAGCACCATCTCTTTGTATATATGACATTTACTGTCTACAGGGCCCTATAAAGTATTTGGACATTTTAGCTACAACTAAAAATATTTATTACTCCGCTCGTTGGAATGCTTGATTCTGATTGGCCGGTCAATTGTTATTCCCAGATAACTAAAACTAACTGTGTTTTTGAAGCTTTGATTGTGTTTACAGTACGCAATCAAAAACGCAGTATTTTTCACACAATTTACAATCTGTATACGCTGTTTTCACTGTCCTCAAAACAGGCTGATGTCTTCCTTGTTCTATGAAGTCCCTCATTCAGAAATACATAACGAGTTCTGATTGTTTAGTTTGTTTAGGTTGTTGTGTTTCGATAGCAGCTTAGCTTGCCGTTAACTTAGCTGGTGACTGACACATTCCTATGGGCGGAGCTTAGTCAAAAAACTGGTCTAGTGATGTCATTAAAGCAGGAAGTATAGGGCTGTAGTCCAAACCGTAGTGAACTTTATCATGAGCTTTATCATTTTACAGGTATTATCTATGCTATTATAGCAACATTACACACTAACTAGGGTTTAAAAAACTGGGATCAGAAAGAACGTGACCTTTAAATATAAATATGTCTTTTAATAACATATATGACGTTATATTTACACATGATAAAACCAAACATGTGTTTTTGACATTTGAAAGTTTTGTCTTATCTTAAAACCGAAAGTAAATGTGTTTTCCTTCATTATTGTTTTTATGATAATTGTATGTTTATTACGATTCACTTCATACAAAATCATAAAATACGTGCAATGTAAAATGCTGCAATTTTGTCAAATCATCATATTTTTTGTTACTTTAACTTAAAGGTATTGCGGAGGATTTTCTTTTTCCGGTTGGATCATCAAGACTATTGGTCCTCCTAGTTGTCAATCAGGAGTGTTGCGCAATTGCATTTTTTTTTTAAAGTGGAGAAGGCGGTTCTTTTCTAAAATTTGAGAAAATCCTCCGCTACACCTTTAATTAAATTAAGTTCAACAATTTCAATTTCATAAATATGTCTTTTTATAACATATATGACATTATATTTACAAATGATTAAACCAAACAGTGTGTTCGTGACATTTGAAAGTCTTGTCTTATCTTAAAACTGAAAGTAATGTGTTCTCCTTGAGGAAGGTCTGCATTAGTTAAAAATGAGCAAATAAAATATTTCAATTCAATATTCTATGTTCCTTACCTTACTTATGAGCTTAATAGCCGTGTAATAAGCAGGATAATGCACAGGCAACCAGTTGTTATCGCGAAATTAGCCCCTTCCTTACATTTATAACATTACAATTTTGTAAAGAAAGAAAAAGCACACAAACAAAACATTTCTCTGAAATATGTTTTAAAACTTAAAACAACAGATATATACAGTAAGGCAAAACATATGTGGACACTTTCTGGTTGTCTGTCTTTTTAAAATATGTCTGTATTAATGGGATGAACAGTGATTTCTCTTCTATACCAGTGGTTTCCAACATTTATTCAAGGCCCCTTAGTTGCCCACAACAATATTTAAAGGCCCCCCACTCAGTCATTTTTTCCAAATAAAATTAACTTGGCTTGGAATGACTAGACAGATCTACAGTATATCGGGGTGATTCTCACAAATTCTAGATTTAGAAGGCATCCAGCATTAAAAATTTTTAAAAGCCCTTGAAGCCATTTTTTTGCACATATAAGATTAAGGTCTGAACTTGCGTTAACATTTAGTTTAGAGGATTTAAAAATATTTTCTATAGAATTATTAAATTTTTTTAGATTATCATTATAAAAAATGATCATTACGGCAACATGATATTACATTAAATATATGCATTTACAAACTCATGTTTCGGTAATGAGAACTAAAAAGTTGTCTAGGTACTATGACAAACAAAATGTCAACTTTTATCTGGAGAGAAAAAATAAGAACTGCTTACCTGGTAGCCATCTTGAGTGTCACAGTCAATTATGTACCTTCCAAAATTTCTTTTTTAAATGTTAGTTCCTTGAGGGCTTAAACAATGATTGGAAATTGTTGCGGAGGATGAGAAAATTGGTTTTGGACACATTTATATTCATTATTGTCTTCACATTTACCAATGATCACCAAATCCCACATGTTTCTTTACTATAAATGTTTCTAGTATAACATGCACAGAAGCTTTTTATTTTTTAGATTTATAATTATAAATATTTCTATGTCAAATAACCCAAATCCAGTCATGGACACATTGCGGTAATGACAATTTTCCCCTTAAATGTGGAAAAAACAACAAAACAACAATTGGTTTGTATGATGTCATTTGAAATCATGTGCAAAATAGTCCATGAAGAGATGTTTGTAAATGTATGCTTCTTATTTTGATACTCTTACTTTGTATTTACTTTTTTTATCAAAATGTTTCATGACACCTCATAAATCTAATTTCGCAAGAATCACCCATTCGCTACTAAAATGGCCAAAAATTTTTTAGCTTATTTTAATACTTAATCATTTTAAGTCATCCTGAGGCCCCCCTGTTCCCTCCGGCCCCCTGGTTGGGAAATACTGTCCACTGAAAAAAATGATTCATTGAATTTACTCAATTTTTTTAAGGTAAGTGGTTGCAATCAATTTATTTAACCTACATTTAAACAAAAAAGATTAGTAAAGTAAAATAAAATATAAAACTTTTGTTTAAATGTAGCTTAAATAAATTGACTGCAACCACTTACTTAAAAAAATTGATTAAATTCAATGAATTTTTTTTTTCAGTGTATTGGACACTTGTGTACCCCGACTATGCACATTTGCATGGCGTAATAGATTAACACTGGGATTGGCTATATGAACATGAAATTAAAACAGTACAAATATCCCAGGAAACACACATATTGATAAAATGTAG
Organism: Misgurnus anguillicaudatus; assembly: GCF_027580225.2. Taxonomy (NCBI): domain Eukaryota; kingdom Metazoa; phylum Chordata; class Actinopteri; order Cypriniformes; family Cobitidae; genus Misgurnus; species Misgurnus anguillicaudatus. The sequence continues at coordinate 22,327,952 of NC_073337.2, forward strand.
CTTGTAATGTACCATAAGTCACTTTGGATAAAAAATCCTGCCAAATGCATAAATGTAATTGATCTTAAATATGTTTTGTCGAGATGCCTGTGCGCACTCAGAAAAAAAGTACAAAAGTTGTCACTGGGGTGGTACCTTTTTAAAAAGTACATGTTTGTACCTAAAATGTGCATACTGGTTCCTCAAAGGTACACATTGGCCCCTTAGAGATACATGCTTTGTACATATTAGGACCTTTTTAAAAGGTGAAAAGACCTTGACCTCTGTGTCCCATCTGGGCAGGTGGGGTAAACACTGTGGCGTGGTTTCGAGGAGTCTGTGTTAGCATGCGTAAGCAGCAGGGCCGCACGGAGCCAAAACTGCTCTCCATTTCCTTACACTCACAGAGGTAATACACTGGGCTTTGTTTATGCTTCAGGGGCCTTCCTGTTGAAAAAATGTAAGAGAGAGATCGAGGGGGAGGGAATTGAGAGTAAGAATTCAACTTATCTTCTACTTTCCGTGACGATTTAGAGGCTTTTTGGCTTTTCAAATAAAACAGGAAGACACCTCGATCCCAGCAGATGGTTGTTAAAGAGCCGTGTGTTGTTCTGTAATTCCCCTGCGTTTAAAGATGTTGTGTGGTCACCCACTCTGCCCTCAGGACTCTATCTGCCCTTACGTTATTAAATTCACACTGCACAGAGAACAGCCTGGCATCGCTGGCCCGATAGAAATGTTTTGACACCGCCCTCTCACCAGACTCGAGCGCACCAGTTTACCTTCCAACAACAGCATCTATTTATTTATTTTTTATTTATCCTGCAAAATGGATTTTTTTGTCTCTCTCCGTTAAACCCTCCATTCTTTTCCCCCAAAGAGGTGCCTCTGTTCGCTGTAGATAAATAGGAATTCCAAACTCCAACGCTTCATTTGTCATGGTATGAAATCCAAGAGTGGAATCTAGAAATAGCTCCAGCAATGTTAATGTGCACTGCCTGGGGCCTGATAACATGTAGGAGGTTTTTTAGTGATTTTTGCCTCTTGCATATTTTGTTCATGGGTTTTTTTGTTAAGAATTGGGGGGGGGGGACGAGATCCGCACTTTTCGCTGCAAATATTGCAAAACGATATTCCTTTTTCCACCGCACTGGCTGAGCCCATTATTTAGCTATGACATTACAGTTTTAATTGAATTGAACGCCATTTACTCTTTAAGAAAACTTTTAATTAAACACCATATGGACGGATCGATGGGAGAAGTGGCCTCCGCAAAGTTCCCTGAGGGAAATTGTGTTATAATTAACAATATGAACTGTAATGACACTCTGAGATTTAATGAAACTCGCAATGCAAATAGGGCTCCGTAGAAACGGCGTTTATCTGACAGAATGACTGAAGTTTGGAGATGCGTCTGGGAAACCCGGTTCCCAGGGGGATGTCTCATGGAAAATATGAAGTATGGTGTGGGGGCGGGGACCTAAAGGACTGGCCACATGAGGGATCGCGTGACCTTACCAAGACTAATGGCATACCCTAGATCACTGCAACAGTTTATAAATGATTTGCAATATGTCACAGACTGCTTATTTGGAAATGTAGGGTGATGTCTTAAATTAAATTGAAATGACCCTTAAACAACTAATCTCTTAGTTAAACATGTTTGAATATATTTGTATAGATGTCACAGTCACTTGTCATCTTAATATTTGAAAAAGAACAACTTTTTACTCCATAACTTGTAGGCACTTATTTAAAATACAGCCACACTCTTAAATAAAATAAAGCCGCTTCACGATGCTATAAAAGAACCAATCACCTTTAACATCTAAAGCACCTTTCTGTTTCACAAAAAGTACTTTTAGGTGAAAAAAAGTTATTTGTTTATAAATATGTATGAAAGAAATGGTTCTTTGAGGAACTAAAAAAGGTTTTTATGTGAGGCACCTTTGAAGCATCTTTATTTTTAAGAGTTTTTTTATATATATATTCTACAAAGGCTAATGGTCTTTATGAAGTTTATATTGCTTATATTATTAATATTATTTTATTTTGATAATAATAATTTCATACTGTCATCATGTCTGCACTCTAAAAAATGCTGGGTTATTTTAAACCCAGTGTTGGGTCAAAATTGACAAATCAAGTTGCTGGGATGTAATTTCAGCACCCACGCTGGGTTGTTTTAACCAATTTTTTAAACAAATATAAACATTTTCTGGGTTAATTTAACCCAACAGCTGGGTTTTGTATGTTTTTGACCCAGCGCTGTGTTGAAAACCCAGCATTTTTTATGTAAATGCTTATTCCATAGGGGTAGCAAATCCATAATTTTTTTATCTTATCTGTCCCAGAATAATTGTATAGTACTACTACCAGGGAAAAAATATATACTTTACTATATTTTTTAAAGTGGAAATAGTAACAATAACAGTAACACTTTACAATAAGGTTCATTACACTGTTAAAAAATCAGTAGAAATTACAGTGTTACTTGCAGCTGGTTACCGGCAACTTACCGTAGATTTGAATTTATGTTATTTACTGGCAAGAGTTTGTTCAAAGTTAAATACATTTTTAATATAAACAAGTCTTTATCTTTACAGAATAAAACTATTCAATAACAGCCTCATGCAAAGCATTAGCTGGGAACCAGAAATCATCATTAACCTTTTTCTGTTTTTTGCTTAAAATTTGTTTCCCAGAATGCTTTGCTTGAAGCTGTTATTTTAGTTTTTTAGACTTAATGTTAAATGTTCTTTTAACTTTGAACAAAATGTTGCCATAAATTTAAATCTATTTAAATCTAAACATAAATTTAAATCTACAGTAAGATACCGGCAACCAGCTGCAAGTAACACTGTAATTTCTACGGAATTTTTTTACAGTTAACATTAGTTAACTACATTAGTTAACATGAACTAATAATGAACTGCACTTATACAGCATTTATTCATCTTTGTTAATGTTAATTTCAACAATTACTAATACTTTATTAAAATCTTACTGTTAGTTAATGCACTGTGAACTAACGAACAAACAATTAAGAGGTTTATTTCTATTAACTAACATTAACAAAGATTAATAAATACTGTAACAAATGTATTGCTTATGGTTTGTTCATGTTAATATATTAACCAATGAACCTTATTGTAAGGTGTTACCCAATATAAAATAGCCATAAAGCTCATTCAAACCATATGACAAATTGCTGGATAAAAGTATAGCTAAATGTAAATGAAACGTAACAATTATATTTCAGCCAACTTTGTGCAATACCACCTGGGATTTCCATGTATGTTGGTACTTGTTGAATTCGTTATCCAATCCAATGCATCCATCTCGAATAATAAATATAATGTTAATTGAAATTTTATTTCTGTAAGGACAACTATTTTACGGTCTTGTTCTACATATGCACTGTCAGAAAAAGGTACAAAACTGTACCTTTCTGTCACTGGGGCAGTACCCTGAGCTTCTGTTTTGTACCTTTACAGGTAAACTGAACATAATACAATGTTGTACATTTTTGGGAACGTTACTGTAAATCTGTAAACCCCCTGTAAACGTTACTGTAAAAAAGGGTACTGTTGGCTGTTTCGTACCCCTAAAATTTTACAAAAAAAATCTGTAGAAATTACAGTATTACTGACAGCTGTTTACCAGTTACTTACTGTAGACTTAAATTGATGTTATTTACAGGCAACAGTTTGATCAAAGTTAAATGAACATTTAACATTAAGTCTTCATCTTTACAAAATAAAACATAACAAAATAACACCCTCATGCAAAGCATTCTGGGAACCAAAATCTGAATGAAAAACAGAAAAAGGTTGATGAGGATTTCTGGTTCCCAGAATGCTTTGCATGAGGCTGTTATTTTATAGTTTAATTTGTAAAGATAAAGATTTGTTCATGTTTAATGTTCATTTAACTTTCAACAAACTGTTGCCAGTAAATAACATAAATTTAAATTTACAGTAAGTTACCGGCAACCAGCTGGATAACTACAGCTATTTATTTACAGTGTACAAAATTGTTCCTTAATGTACACAACGAGTCCTTAGGATATAATATTGTATCCCAAAAGGTACAACATTTCAATGTGTTGTATACCCATAAAGGTACAAAAATTTGAGGGTATCACCCCTGAGACAGAAAAGGAACAGTTTTGTATACCTTTATCTGACGGTATTTGTGTTTGTACTGTGTATCTGTGTATTTATACAAACAGTAACTTTTATTATTTACATGTAGACACAAGTGTTTTGTTGAATGTTTTTATTAGATTGTTAAAAGTAGACATTGTTAGTCCACATACTGTAAAATAAAATGCAATTGACATACTAATATAGACACGATATATTATCTACAAAACTAATTTCAGGAAAATGTCTAAAGATATAAAGTTAAGAAGATCACAAGAAACATACATTTGAACATGCTTTACCCTAAAAAAAAAAAAAATGCTGGGTTGTTGGGTCACATACAGTATGAACATTTTCCCCAAATGTAATTTAACCCAAACCGCTGGGTTTGTTCCTTTTTGACCTAACGCTGAGTTGAAATAACCCAGCATTTTTTTACAGCGTGGTAGTTTTTCAAATTGGCATTACAAATATATCACGTTTACAAATATACAAACTACATTATCATTCCTTACAGTTAAATACCTATACAACAACAGTGAATATGTATCCTTGATATTGTAACTTTATTTTTAAGCAAACATTACCAGCAAACGACTCATTTTTCCCTCTTTCCCCAAGTTGGAATATTTGCACTCAGATGGAAAAATAACTAAATAAAAGCAAAACACAAACATCTGAGTCTTTGTCAGCAACCAGGCCTTTCTTGCTTGTTTACACTACAACCCTGATGCATCTCGCCGGGGTCACGGGGTGAGAGAGGACACCTCCTAATTACCAGTAAAAGCCGAGGTAAAACGTCTTCTGTCGAACGGATTCAAAGTCCGGCGTGAAAGCGGAGAATGAAAAAAATAGCCAGGCAAAGATGTTAAAAGCCTCCCGCACAAAAGAATTTGCAGCAGGAGCTTTATGAAAGCCCGGGAATACAGTAAATATGAGAGCGGAGATACAAGAAACAAAGACGAGGAAAAGAAAGAAAAAAGAAAGGAGCTATATAAAAGACAGGAAACGCAGTGTTTGCAGCACAACAAACTCATTTACAGATGACCTAGGACTTGAATCGTGTCTCTATAGCCCCGTCTCTCGCTTTGTGAGGTTTCCTTTTGTTTTTCTCAAGGACATATTAATTATTTTAGATTAGACTGATTTTTATCCTTAGAATAAAGCCTGTCTTTGTGTTAACTAAGATTGGTCAAATCTTTTTATGTTATTCGTGCATCTGTAGAGATGCATTTTAAAGTTCTTGATGGTCGAAAAATGGTTCCTAGTCACTGGAGAGGTATCCTTTCAAAAACAGTTCATATGGACATATTGGTATCAAAGAGTAACTCTAATGTACACACTAGTACTTCAAAAGTACACATTGTTACCTCAAAAGTAAATCTTGGGACCAATTGGTACATATTAGGACCTAGTGAAAGAATTATTAGTGACCTATGATTTTTTTTACTTTTTTTAGGTCTTTACTAGTTTTTTCAAAGTAGTTTTTCATTTTAAAATGTATATTCTGCTTAAATACATATTAAAACACATCACTTCCTAAAGTTTATAACCATTTCTAGATTTAAAAAGTAATGAAGTGAGACTGATGTGCATGTACAGTACAACATCCTTTGTGACTCATAGGCACAATGACATCCATAGATTTAAAATGGAGCCGTTTTAGAAAAGCTAATTTTGGAGTGGGTGATATAATTCTCTCCACAAACCTCTCAAAAGAGACCTTTATATTTGCCTGTGAATACAAAAAAGGCCACATATACACGCAAGCCCCCTCCAAAAATCTCGGCATTCCACGTTTAATTGAGTACAAAATCCTACAAACAGAGTTGGTCCAAAGTAAACTATTCAAAATCCCAATTCAACCAATCAGGTGAGGTGGTTTAGTCTCCTTGGATGGCGACTCCGCCCTCTCGTGTGAGGCACAGATCAACTATTGTCCCACTCACGCGCTATGAACACAAGTGATACTGTAACACCTTGGTAAACCCTTTGCTTGTTTCACCTAGAGAGACTAAATGCATCGATAGATAAAGGTATGCTTAATTTGATGAGGGATGAAAATGTAAATATGTCCTGTATATGTGTCATCATTCTATTACAAACAAAATAACACATTGCAGTATATATGAGAGTGTGAAAAAATATTACTAACAAATAAAATTATCTCCCTCTATAATGTTACAAGCTTTAAATGTAATACTCTATTTTATAAATGTTATATATGTAGAGAGAGAAAAATAAAATGTTTTAGATAAAGAAAGGTTCATTTTAAAATACATTAAATGTAACATAAATATGTTATTAAAATATTAGGTTAAAATTACAGGCAAAAACATTTCCAATTTTATATTAAAAGGTTTACTGATCTATCTTTTGAGATGATTTTTGGTTTACCTAAATGCTCCTGTGGTTTGATCATTTAAATCTCTATTTAATATAAGAATATAAAAGGTCATAAGAACTGCATGCATATTAATTTAAAATACAAATGCTTTAAAATTGTTAAAGATGGAATAGATTGTTAAACAAAAGGACCCTGCATCTTCAAATGTTTTTGTTTAAAAAATACACATTACATTGATGAAAAAAACCTCTTCTGCAATTTCACTGACATCCACAAATTTAACATAAAATAAGGGAAGTTTCATGTCTTACAGATACTGTATCTGTAAGCCAGTTTACTCATCTTAATCAACGCTACATGTACACAGTATACCAAGCGGCAATGTACAGCGCGATGCTGCCATCTGTTGGTCACTGTTTGTACTGCATGCACACATTTTGTGAGATTTGGATATGTTGGATCTTTCTTTAACGTCCATTTAATTAATAATGGACTGATATTGATGCAGTCTGCTTTAATATCACGTCGTCACGCGTTTTTATCAACCAGTGCTTATTTATTATACAGAAAATGTAATTAAATTACAAAGTTTTACTGGCAAAGACACAAACAGAGTTTTTTTATAGATGCTGATGAGGGAAGCACGCCCAATCATTATCAATGACCTTCTGTACAACATAACAGACATTTCCTAACCGTGTCTGTGATGACCTCTGAACCCAAATGTAATAGGCTATCATTTGACACACATTGGGAACCGAATGTCAGCCACATGATTCCTGGTTTGCATCTGTTCGTAAGTTAAGTGTGTATTAAAGCTTAAAATATAGATATTAAACACTATTATTAATTTAAATTACATGAGAATGAGTAAATTATGACAGAATTTTAATTTTTGGACAACATAACCCTTTAAAGGTCACGTTCTTTCTGCGTTTTTGAAGCTTTGATTGTGTACAGTGCGCAATATAATGTGTTCATGTTTCACGTGTAAAAAAAACGCGGTAACTTATTTTTTACACAATTTACTTATCTGTACACCGCTGTTTTCACTGTCCTCAAAACGGGCTGATGTCTTCCTTGTTTTATGAAGTCTATCCTTCAGAAATACGTATGGAGTTCTGATTGTGTAGTTTGTTTAATGTGTTGTAATTCCATAGCAGCTTGCTTGCCGTTAGCTTAGCTGGCGACTGACGTATTCCTGTGGGCGGAGTTTAGTAAAAAAAAAAAAAACGTTCTACTGACGTCATTAAAGCAGGAAGTAGAGAGCTGTAGTCCAAACCTGCCGTTCACTGTAGGCTTTAAAAGGCGAATCTGTTAAAGAAAATATATCGCCTGGCAGTGAACTTTGAGCTTTATCATTTTATATGTATAATTTTTTGCTATTATAGCAACATTACACACTAACTAGAGTTTAAAAAATGTGATCAGAAAGAACGTGACCTTTAAATAAGCAAGCTATATTGTAAGGACTAGTAACAAGAAAAAGGTTTCTGTGACTCGGGTTAGTGGAAGTCAATTTGAAATCCTATTGAACAATGCTATAATTAATTGAAGTCTATCTAATAATGTCTAACTGAAATGCAAGGCTAAGCCAAATCTATTGACCTACACAATGTGAATTTCCTGTCTGTGAAAATAAGAGAAAAGGATTACGCACTAAACTATTAATCCAGACAGTAATTCTATCAATAAAGTAATTTTGTGTAGACCACACAAGCACTATCCCATTGTTGACAGCTTTATATTGTTAGTAGACTAAAGCAGGGTTTGTGACTGTAAGAACGATATCGCAGTCAGGATTTGCTCCGTGAAAAGCCACAGCCCCGAGATTAGTTTTGAAGGCCGCTCATAAGAGTTAAATGCCGAGCGGCGCTCTGATACAAAGCTTGTTTGATCCACGGGGATTGTGTGATGTAAAGCGTTTGACGCCGTCAGGCCCTTTGTCATGATAGCACATGTTTTTTCTCCATCTTCTTAGATTGTTATTATCCGCTTTAACAGCAGCTGTTGGTATTGTCATCGCTGTTAATCTGAGAGAATATCTTTAGTTGAACAGCTGTTAGTATTGTGTGAGAGACGGTAATCTGATTCTCATCTTTCGCTCCTCAATTTGAAGCTTTGATCCGGGCCATTACATTGCTTACTATGTGTATTATTCTTTGTAGTAAATCTGCATTGGAGCTGTTTCACATCTGTGGACAAATATTTCACCGACTTGCTGTTGCCAGATGTTTCTCAGTAGCAAATTTTTCGTATCTTAATTTGGTTCTAAATATGTGTTCCCTGTTTAAAAGTAACCTAATATGTAAGGAATCATTGATGACGGGCCGTTGATTTTTTTGGAAATTAATGCACACCCAATGCAGCACGAGGCGAACCCAAGCATTGCTCTCGTGACATTTGACAGTTCAGGTGTGTATTTATCGAAAAATAATGCATGGCTGTGGAACATTTCTCAACCAATCAGAATAAAGCATTCAATAGCCCGGTGGTATAAATCTGCATAGTGGATGCAATATCATTGTACTGTACGTATTGCCTGTGATCAAAGCACATTTTAATATCAATCTGCTTTGTTTTATTAAGTGCACACTGTTACCCTTTAAAAATGTTCTAATATGTACCATTAGATATAGATATATGCATATATTTGGTACCAATATCTACCTCTGAGGTACCAAAATGAACTCCTAAAGGGACAATAATAGGATTTACCCCCATCTAGTGGTGAAATTGTATTTTGCATTCAAACGAGTATTGCTCTCTAGCGCCTCGCTTTCCCAAATGCAACTACGGTAGCCGTTATGTAATCACTGATCTCCTTGTCCGTTTCAGCTAGTTCACGTTTTCTGAATGAAAACGCGTTGTGCTTTTTGTCCCTCTCTGCTATTATAGTTCACAGTATGGCGGAACAACATATAAGCCTTCTTGGACTTACCCGTTCAATGTAAGTAAAGAGAAGAAATTCTAAGCTTACAAAGAAAAGTCAGATCACTGGCAGAGGTCATTTGACACCAACGAGGACATATTTATGAATAAAGACATTGATTTTGATTAATAAAACACATAAAACCTCACTTACTGTACCTTTAAAGGCAGGGTGCATGATTTTTGAAAAACACTTTGGAAAATTTAGTCGAGACGACTACCAAAGCTCACTTGTATCCAATCAGCAATAAGGGGCGTGTCTACTAAACGGCATCGTTGCCTGGGTTGTGTATAATGTGTGGGGCGGGTCTATCAAAAGAAGGTCCAGATTCTATTAGGGTAGGGGCGTGTTTATTTAGGTGATTTACAATGTCAACATTGACATTCAGAGATCATGCACCCCGCCTTTTAAGGTGCAGCTTTTGAAAGGTGTCTCCCAAAAATGTGAATGTTTTAATGGAAACCATAATGGTCTTTGTGGGTCTAGTGATGGGTAGGGTGTTATTTGGCAGATGGGATCCAACAGAAAGGCATTATAACCATAAAGTACATGAAATACGGTGCAAAATGGTTTTACAAGATCGTGTATAGCTCAGTGGTAAAGCATTGCATTAGAAGCACAAATGCCATGGGTTCGAACCCAAGGAACACACATATTGATAAAAATGTTAATCTTGTAAAGTCACTTTGGATCAAATTTAAGCTAATGGTTAATTATGTAATTTATAATAGAACCCATTTGAATTTGTTTTGTTATTTTAAACCAATATGGGGCGGTTTTCCAGACAGGGTTTATCCTAGTCCCAGACTAAAATGCATGTTTGAGCTGCTTTCATTTAAAAACACTTTGTCCTGTTTAATTTTAACATATATCGTTGACATTGTTTTGTCTTGAGATGCACACCTGTAGGGTTTTTTGTAATGTATGTTTGTAAAAACTTCTTAAATAACCTAATATTAATAAGGCCTAGTCCTGGATAACATAAACCCTGTTTAGGAAACCGCCCCTTTATGCACAAACATAAGATGTTTTTATTATTATTTCTAATATGTTTTATATTTTGCCTCCAAATTCTGTCTTATTAATACCCCCAAAACATCGGATCAACACTGCAGCATATTCAAATCATCTCGTTGTGCAGAAACGCACATTAGCCCCGACAAGAGCTTCCATTAAACAATGATAACTAATGAGGTTACAGTGAAATAAAACTAGATCGAGCAAGCTGTGTAAAATTACCCCAAATATAAATATCCCCCCATGTTTAAAGAGCCATTCATCAGATAAAAATAGACTGAAGTCGTCTTATGTGATTAATGAGGTGAGACTTGTGCTAATTACTGTTTCATCCGCTTGTAATTGGGTTGGCACGTCTAATCAAGATGAATGAACGCCTGACCCGCTGCGCATTGTTTGTGCCTTGTACATCTTTATTCCTCACGTCGTATTATCACGACCTTGTCTCCGTGGGACACGTTGCCATAACTGTATTGCTTTATTACTCCCTCCTGTGGCGCGGTAAAAGAAACGCTCTGAATAAAAGCTTTGTCTCGTTCCTTCTGCCTTCAGCTGCTTTTAAGCTTTTTCAGTCATTTGGTTCATGTCTACCACCTGTTGTGGAAAAAGCAAATGGGCTTTTTGTTAAAATGCAAAAAAGCCTTGTCATGCAAAATATAGGGCTGTTTGGGAATACGCTGGGTTGTTTATGAATAAATATGAATAAACCAAACTGCCAGGTTTAATTAATTTATGTTAGTCACATTTTGGCTTCATTTAAACCAATCCCAGACAGCAGCCGACTCCGGACCGGATCCGCGCCGGAGCTGCTGACTTTGGCACAGATCTGGCCCAGAGTCGGCTGCTGGGTTTGCCTATATAGCTACCTAGCCATGGGTTAAAACAACCCAGCATTATATTTGACATAAATGCATAACCATTCTGTTTTATTATGCAAATGTAGGCATTAAATTATATAACTATGTTTTGTTTATCTGAGGCACTTGTAATTCACTCCAGACAAGTGTTTGTAATTTGACCTTTGTGAAATGGAAATAAGTTGAGGCGTGAATATCAGATATTGAATTTGGTAATTAATGTGGAGCTCTCGGTGGAAGCCGCTGGAGGGACTGAAACTAATTCAATTACGGTATGAACTGGAGCGCTGTTGTAATTATTTCTTTCTAAAACACTTTGTAGCATAAAATAAAGGCATGATTTTTCATCACCGCCGTTACTCACTTGTGTGAACGAAAGTGGCGAGACAATCCATTATTCAAAACTCAATTTGCCATTAAACTTCAGACGCTTGTGTAGTGTTAAACAAACAAGCAAAGGAGAACAAATCTGTAACCTAACAATTTTAATGATTGAATGATGAATGATCTCTAACAGTCTATAAAAATAAAAGCCAAGACAAAAAATGGTCAAATAAAATATGTAGAATTTTATTTCTATTCAAATGATTTGAAGATGCAACACTTTAGGATCTCATCCCCTACTTTAAAAAGTTGAGTTATTCACAAAGTAAGCAAAGATTCTTTTACAGTTTCTTTACAGCTGTACACATACACCACTTGCATGAGGCAGGTCTGTACAAAGTTAACCCAAACTTTGCATTTTAATTGGCTGAAAGTTTCAAACTACCCATCGCTGTTGTAAATAAATGCTAAAGAGTGCAAAGATATCATCAGTTAATCTCCATAACAGCTAACTGCAAAAGTGATACATTTTCATATTTAGGATCATTTCTGGACATATTGCATTCACATTATCAAAATAAAAATGTAGCATTCTGTGTATGACTGTTCAAAAAATGTAAGTGATAGATTGACAGCTCCAAAACTGGAACTGGCGTGGAAAAAGAAGCATACTTCAAAATACATAGCGCCTGCTTTTCACAGTTTCTAATATTTACAGTATTGTACGTGGTTGTGTGTAACAGGCAAACTGACACAGGAAAATGAGGTACGTGAGGACGGCCAGGGGCGCGAAGGCAAGCACTTAAAGGCATAGTTCACCCAAAAATAAAAATTCTCTAAGGAAGATATTTTGAGCAGTTTAGAGTATTTGAGTCTGTAAATAAACCATTTTTGAGCACCATTGACTTCCATTTTTTTCTTACTATGGAAGTCAATGGTGCTTCCGTTTCTTGCACCCCAAAATAAAAAAATCTCTCATTTCATTTATTAAAAAATTAATTGTTACAAATGTGTATAAATGTCTTGATGTATAAATGAATGTGTTTGAGCAATATTTGTAACCAAAACATGTTAGAGCACCATTGACTTCCATAGTATTTTCTTTTCTTATATGGAAGTCAATGGTGCTTCTGTTTCCTGCTTCATTACAAATATATGTTCCTTTGTGTTTATCAGAGATATTTATTCAGATTTGTAGCAATATAGGGGTGAGTAAATGATAACAAAATATTTATTTTTGGGGTGAACTGTCCATTTAAAGGGATAGTTCACCCCAAACTAAATTTCTCATTTACGCAACCTTAATTTGTTACAAACTTTTGTAAATGTTTTTGTTCTGCTGAAATTACAAATATATCTTCCTTTGTGTTTATCAAAACAAAGACATTTATACAGATTTGTAACAACACGAGGGTTTGTGAATGATGACAAAATATTCATTTTTGGGTTAACTGTCCATTTAAAGGGATAGTTCACCCCAAAATAAAAATTATTTAATTTACGCAACCTTAAGTTGTTATAAATTTGTGTAAATGTCTTTGTTCTGCTGAACACAAATATAGATATTTTGAGCAATGTGTGTAACCAAACCATTTTAGAGCACCATTGACTTCCATAGTATTTTGTTTTCTAATATGGAAGTCAATGGTGCTTCTATTTCTTGCTTTATTACAAATATCTTCCTTTGTGTTCATCAGAACAAAGATATTTATACAGATTTGTAACAACATGGGGGTGAGTAAATGATAACAAAAAGAAATTCATTTTTGGGTGAACTGTCCATTTAAAGGGATAGTTCACCCCAAAATAAAAATAATTTCATTTACGCAACCTTAAAATGTGATCAACTTGTGTAAATGTTTTTGTTCTGCTAAACACAAATATAGATATTTTGAGCAATGTTTGTAATCAAACCATTTTTGAGCACCATTGACTTCCATAGTAATTTTCTTTCCTACTATGGAAGTAAATGGTGCTCCGGTTTCTTGGTTTATTACAAATATCTTCCTTTATTTTCAGTAAAACAAAGAAATTGTACATGTAACAACTTGAGGTTGAGTGAATAATAACATTATTTAAAAAGAAAATGTGTGTGGGGCTGAACTGTCCCTTTAAATCTCAAGATCTGAGGTTTGCAATAGAAAATGACACTGTTTATATTTCTATGCTTTAAATAACTACTGAGTAACATTTATTGAGCTATCTGCATGTCATTTCTGCAAAATAATTACATAATTTACATAAATGATAAAGTGATTTATTACAGTGATGCTTAATACGCGCGATAGGGGCAAATAAAGTGTTACCGAAATCACAGCTTAAATTTGTTTGCAAACTAAACAAAAAGGGGCAGATTTAAAGTAACAAAGTAAGGACTGATTTTGTTCTCAGCTTGTGCAAAGGCGCCATAGCTATGCTGTTGCGGCACAAGTCGAGTTAAATCGATAGCTTAGTGCATCTAGCAGCCGATACAGTCGATAAGGCCTTTCTGGAATACATCCGATAAAAAGAGCTTTCCCGAAACCTCCCAGACACGCACGCAGGTCACTGTCGCTCCATTTAAATAAGTATAAAAACCTTCTTTCAAACAGTATTTTTTGTCTACGCTGAAAAATGTGCAATATATACAAGCTAGAAATATCAGCACTTTGGCGTGGCCGGCTCATCCGACTACTACTAACGTCCCAAGCACCGCGCTGAGAAAACCGATGAGAAACTTTATGAATTCACAGTGACAGGATGAAGAAATAATCTTCATTCAGAAACAGAGACGATGCTTCTATTGGTCCCCCAAAGCTGGGTCGGAAAGCCGACCCTCGTGGGAACAGACAGGCCCGAAGCTCAGTGTTTAGACAGAACCAAACTATCCATACAGTAAACCCATCATTTCTATACAGTACACAGATTTCTCCCATTTAAAGTTGTGTAAACAAGTAGGAATGACCTTTTGGGTGATAGCAGGTTGCTGAATACCAACCCAGCAGACTTTTCCTTTTCGTTATTATAATAATATTTGAAGTGGTATCTGGGGGTTTCTTTACTTTTGGATTCTCCAGGGCTTTTTCACATATATGGGAAATACAAGGCCAAGCCGATGATATTGTGCATTGTAGCAAGTCGTTTGCTGGCTGCTTGCTCGATTGGCAATATCACTCAATTGAAAACGTCGCTACAAATAGGGCACTGGGATGATGACTTTCTCTCTTAACCAGCAGATAAATGCGTGGAGGGCTTAGGTTCTTGGTTTTCTACCACACTGAACCAACTCGATGAGGCGTTGGGTTCAGAGATGATCGGGGCTTATCTAAAACGATATATATTTAGACAAGTGCATACAGTTCAGTTTACAAAACCGAAGAGCGTTCCAGTTAGTATGTGTGTCCACCAGGGGGAGCTCTTCTCTAGAGAGTAACGCAAGCTGTAACCTGAGAGATTATTCTGGAAGGTTCAGTGACATGACCTCTGGCTTCATCTTGAAGTACTGGCTGAAACGAAGCACTGCGTATCTGTGAAAAAACAAATGTGATGGTGAAGTGTCAGGGTTAAAGCTTCGCTTGAACGTTTATGTTAAAAAGCAAGTCAAATCTCACCCCAGGAAGTCAAAGTCAATGGTTGAGTACTGAGCCTGGATTAACGCCCACAGTCCCCAGAAGAAATGAGACGCCTGGGGAGAACAAAGAGGAAGAATCCATTAAAAAAAGTGAGGATATCTATTATGCATGTTGTTTTGCATGTATTTTTATTGCAAATATCTCAGTGTGTACTTTATATAAAACTAGGGTTGCAAGTTATATTGAAAGTTGGGAATGTTGCAATACATATTTCACAATGATTTGCAATAACTGAATGATTTTAATACTTCAAAAAGTTAGAGTTTTAGGTCAATAGCAGAGAGACTTGAAAGACAGAATGTGAAATATGTATTTTTAGTTTTTAAATATGTGTGACCTGGGCCACAAAATCTGTAATAAGGGTCTATTTTTTAATCAAATAAATAAGCTTTCTTTTGATGTATGGTTTGTTAGGAAAGGACAATATTTGGCCGAGATACAACTATTTGAAAATCTGAGGGTGCAAAAAAATTTAATATTGAGAAAATCGCCTTCCAAATAAAGTCCTTAGCAACACATATTACTAATAATAAATAAATGTTTAATATATTTACGTTAGCAAATTGATTAAATATCTTCATGCACCATGATCTTTAATTAATATCCTAATACATTTTTGGCACAAAAAACAAATTTTGACCCATACAATGTATTGTTAAATATTGCTACAAATTAGGGATGCATAATGATTAATCACGATTAATCTATAGCAGAATAAAAGTTATTGTTTACATGCATAAAGATCAATCATGATTAATCTATAGCAGAATAAAGGAATAAACCCCAAGAAGGAGCTGGTTACCAGTGGGTTACTCCGCTTCGCGTCGTGCCTAACAACGCCCCTTAGCTGTTATAAAATGCACTGGTAACCCAACGCTTCGAGGGGTTTATTGCGTTTATAAAACGGTTACTTCATATGCATAATGTTAGCGGGATTTTATAAAACAAAACACAAATAAGTTGTATTTATATTAGTACAAATATTACTCTTCCGCCAAACAAAGTATTTCCTCAGAATCAAGTGTGACTGAAACAGAGCGCAGTTCCCAACCAACAGAGAGATGCAGCAAAGACACAATGAAAATATGATTTAAGACTGTGGTGTTTATTTTATAAATCATCTAATTTATATATTAACATTTATATTGTGCTGTTGAAGTGATGATCAAATATGCTTGGAAGCATGCTGAACTCTTTCCCCGTCAGCGTTTTTTTTTTTTAAAGTTGCCACCCAGTTTTAGTTTAATGCCTTGCAGAAAAATTATCTTCTTTAAATAAACATAAAATATCAAATGAAAGAACAGACCATCCGTTTTCAAACAAAAACACGTTTCATCCTACCTTCATTTGTTCTCTTATGACCTCTCAAATTTTTTCAGCTAAAAGCGGAGATAATTCCATTTTTGTGAAGAACTTTTGTAAGAGATCAGATTCAGAGCCTGATGAAAACACGCTGTTTTCAGTGTTGAGTGAATGCGTCAGTGTTTAAATTTGGTAAGATCGCCACCCAGTGGATAATAGCGGACGTACGAACTTGAGTTATAAACTCCTCAGACAACGTTTTCTCTTTATCGACGAGATGACTCAACAATATTTATTGACATTTACCTGGATATCGCCATTAATTGTGCAATTGTAGACAAATAAAAAATATGATTAAAGACTGTGGTGTTTATTTTCATAAATCAGTACGCAGCAACAGTGGCGAAGTGATACTTATGTAATGTGGTCTAAACCGTGAGGTTACCGGTGTATTTTATCACGGCTTAGAACGCGTTTCAACCAATCAGAATGAAGAACCAAAACTGCCCGTTTTATAATAAAAGTTTTTGTTTACATGCATAACGATTAATCATGATTAATCTATAGCAGAATAAAAGTTTTTGTTTACATGCATAATGATTAATCGCGATTAATCTATAGCAGAATAAAAGTTTTTGTTAACATCATATATGTGTGTGAACTGTGTGTATAATAACTTTGTATAGATAAATGCACACACATGCATGTATATATTTAAGAAATGTTTACGTGTGTATATACATTTGTATATTTATGTATAATTTATATTATATATAAATACTTAATATATAAAAAAATTGTTTTTGTTAAAATTATACATGCATGTGTGCATATTTATATATATATATACATAATTATTATTCACAGTTCACACACACGCACGCACGATGGGTCACATATTTTATTATTATTACTATTATGATTTTACAAACTTAAGGCATTATTGTATCGTATATGTCGTATAACGCATCATTTAGCAAGTTACTGCATATGGCATTTTTCTTCAATATCAAGCTGCCCTTGTAAAAACAATATTTTTACCTTTTTATTGAGTTTACAGCTTCTACCCGACATTAGAGTTCACAGCAACAGCATAAGCGTTGCTTAGAAACATTCGAACTACGCCTTTGAAAGGGAACAATGTGTCCTTTAGTAAGCCCATTAAAAAGAAAACACAGTACTGCACAAAAGTTGCTTGTGTTGATTCTGGAGAACCGACAGCAAGTTAAAAGTTATAAAAACGTAGCATATAAAAACCCCAGTGACGAGGCTGAATCAAATCTTTTACCCATCATGTGAACAAAAATCACGGGTAACAATAAAGACTCTATTCTTACAGAAATGTCTTGAATAGAATGATCTCTCAGCAAAGTCAGACCTTTGTAAACATTATTTATTGGTTTTACTATTATATATCCAAAATTAAGATGCATACATTTGTTCATTAAAGGAATAGTCTACTCATTTTCAATATTAAAATATGTTATTACCTTAACTAAGAATTGTTGATACATCCCTCTATCATCTGTGTGCGTGCACGTAAGCGCTGGAGCGCACTGCGACGCTTCGATAGCATTTAGCTTAGCCCCATTCATTCAATTGTACCATTTAGAGATAAAGTTAGAAGTGACCAAACACATCAACGTTTTTCCTATTTAAGACGAGTAGTTATACGAGCAAGTTTGGTGGTACAAAATAAAACGTAGCGCTTTTCTAAGCTGATTTAAAAGAGGAACTATATTTTATGGCGTAATAGCACTTTTGGGAGTACTTCGACTCGCCTGAAAAGTCCACTCCCTTCTCACTCTCATAATAGGAGAGGGAGGGTGTTACTGCGCCGAGTCGAAGTACTCACAAAAGTGCTATTACGCCATAAAATGTAGTTCCTCTTTTAAATCCGCTTAGAAAAGCGCTACGTTTTATTTTGTACCACCAACCTTGCTCGTATAACTCGTCTTAAATAGGAAAAACGTTGATGTGTTTGGTCACTTCTAACTTTATCTCTAAATGGTACCATTGAATGAATGGGGCTAAGCTAAATGCTATCGAAGCGTCGCAGCGCGCTCCAGCGCTTACGTGCACGCACACAGATGATAGAGGGATGTATCAACAATTCTTAGTTAAGGTAATAACATATTTTGATATTGAAAATGAGTAGACTATTCCTTTAAGCTTTACATTGTGCTAGAGAAAGGGATGCAGCTGATTGGCTCGTTCACTAGAAGGCAGGACTTCGAGCTTCCCTAGAGTTAAACATTTGATTTTTACTGTTTTGGAATCCATTCAGCTGATTTCCGTGTCTGGCGTACCACTTTTAGCATACTAAAACGCACTGCCTGAAACTAGTCCCCTGCTCTTGAAAGTAACCAAAGGGACTACTTTCGGGCAATGCGTAATATCATTGCGCCTTCTACAGCTACGTTACGGCAGCAAAGTCCTTGATTATTACACCAGAAAGAGAGTATAGTCCTAGCCATATCTGCCTAGGAAATCACAACTTTTAATTTTTCTTCAGTCTTAGTACATGATGAAAGTACAGAAGAGTCAAGTTTTAAATAGGAAAAATATCATAACTCTTTGTTTATTTTTTTTTGGGCGATGCTAATGGTCTAATCAGATTCAATGTATTATGCTAAGCTGTGCTAAAAGTGGCACCGCCAGACCCGGAGATCAGCTGAATGGATTCCAAAACGGTAAACATCAAATGTTTTACTCTAGGGGAGCTGGAAAATGAGCATATTTTCAAAAAAAGTTGAGTGTCCCTTTAAGATCCATTTTTTACTTATTACAGTAATGTAATCCGAACTGTGAGTTTTGTGATCCGTTGCACCACTAGTCACAATAGTGACCATAAATAAATTTTACATTTTCTATAGCTCTAAAAATGTAACCGAATGTTGTTTTAGTCCACTTTCTTTTCCATATATACATTTTTAATTGTCGATTTTTCAAGGGGTTGCTAATGATTTGTATTTTTCATGTCCGGGAAAATTTGGGGACTCGTATCTGTAAATGCTGCCTGGGACGGTAGTTGAAACTACTCACCAATGCAAAGCGGTTGACTTGCACATAGAGCACCTCAACTTCAGTATTGGACACGTCTGTGCCCAGTGATTTGTACTCTTTGTATGCCTCCAGATAGGCCCTAAGCCATTGCAACTGGAGTTCTCGCCCAGGATACAGGCTGTAGTCCACCTCATTCAGACCTGTGAAACCATACACAATCACTTACGGTCACATTCCGACAACCCTGTTAAACGAGTTTGTCAACTTTTACATAATAATGGCATAACATTACCTGCAAATTCATTGAAGTGATTCCCAATGTCAAAGGCTTGGTAATTGTACCCAGCATATTCGTAGTCAATGAATTTGACATTTCCTGTGGGGTGGAAACCAAATATGAATTAGTTAATGAAAAACGCATGGGCGATGTCTTTTAAACCCTTTTTTTTTCTTTTTTACTGTAACAATCTATGCCTGTATTAGCAAACCAACACTACATGGGGTTTATGCAATTAAAATGACTGATCAAATGACATCTGTGTAAAGGAGTAAGGATTTGCATTCTGTTGATAGGCATGAAAGAATACACAAATGGATGAATCAAACAGATTACATGCACATGTAAAACAAACAGCATGTTATATTTGAAAGAGGAAAAGTGGGAAACTTGCAATAACAACTGTGATTTTATTTTTCGGGAAATTATAGGTGAAATGTAATTGAATTTCTGCTCTGTTTGTATGAGCATCCCAAAAGGCAGGGGTATATTGTTAAGGCAGGACTGTATTGTTTGCTGATGGGGAGAATGTTTGGAAAAACGATAGTGCCCAAAAAGTGGGGGGAAATCTATAATTTTTAATGCCTCTTCAGGTTATATTAAACAATAAAAAAAGTAAAACACTAAACTTGAATAAAAGGCCATAGCGTAATGAGAATCTGGGTTTTATTCAAATATACGAAAAATGCACAGAAGACAAAAAGCGCACAAGTAATAAAGCATGCATTGATTACAATTTTATCTGTTATTAATATTTGACGATCTTCCTTTGTGGGCTTTGCCTTTAAAAATTTGCACGCATGTAATTTTAGTCAAGCCTCCTTAAATTCTTCCCAAAGCTGAGCCTCAGTCTATACTCTATACACACCCATGCAAATTTTTAATGCATTTTAAAATATTTGAATAAACAGCAAAAATTCATCACTATATTTCCGATTTTACTGAAGCACAGAAACGGCAAACTTCAGCTTCAACCGAAAACAAGTACCATTTTCTCCCCGATTCCAAAATATGAGTGTGCACGAGTTGCCATTGCAAGTTTTCAGAGTTTTCCGGGAAAAATCTGGTCTGGTGAAAGAAAGAAATGCATACACAGTCTTATCATCTAAAAGGAGGAAACACAACACAGTAAAGAAGATAAAGAGGAAAAAAGAAATTATTCACATTAGAGTCGCGTGTACAGCTTTACAGAATGCCAAAAACGAGACCGTCGTTTTGCAAGGCCACAAGGTTGGAAAGACAGGAGATAAAGAAGAGAAAATGGGCATCGTAGTGACACACAGTTTGTATAGCAGTGGTCCAGCAAGCAATGACTTTAATAATGTCACTTAGTGATGTGTGGACGGTGCTGACTTCAGAATACAAAGCCTTACTCCTCTGGTGCAAACTAAATTTAGTTTATTATAGTATGTATAGTATTTAGTATAGTATGTGTTCTCTTAAAGGGGCCATATCATTTTTTATTACTTTTTATTTAAAGGTCTACTTATAATATACTTGCGTTCCTTTATCAAAAATTATATTTAAATTATTAATTCATCTAAAAAATTTTTTACTGCAGACTCTTTAGTGTCTTATAATAATTGGGCAGGGCAAATTTCTGATCACCTCTGATGCATATAAATAACAATTTCTCTTTAATTTAATCATGTTTAAATTAGGGCTGTCAAAAGATTAATTGCAATTAATCACATACAAAATAAAAGTGTATATAATGTATATATAAATACACACCTATATGTATAAATATAAGAAAAAAATTTTATTTTTGAATTTATATAAAATTTAAATAAATTTAAAATTAAAAAATAAATGCATTTAAACTTCATTTTCTATTATTTTTTATTTATTTTTTATTTATTTATTCATTTATTATTTAAATAAAAATATATAATGCAAAAAACAAACTTTTATTTTGTATGCGATAAATCACATACAAAATAAAGGTTTGTGTTTGCATAATATTTGTGTGTGTGTGTGTGTGTATTGTGTGTAATTGAATGTATATATAAATACACACATACAAGTATAAATTTAAGAAAAAATATTTGTTATATTTTTACATATAATATAAAATATATACAAATCTAAATAAATAAAAATAAATCAATGAAAATAAAGTTAAATATTTATACATACATGTGTGTATAAGGAAAAAATATTTATATTTTTTAATTTTTATATAATATAAAATAAAAAATATACAAATCTAAATAAATAAAAATAAATAAATGAAAATGAATTTAAAATTAAGAAATAAATACATTTAAAATTAAAAAAATATTTACTTATTTTTCATTTATTTATTATTTAAATAAAAATATATAATGCAAAAAAACTAAATTTTATTTTGTATGTGATTAATCACATACAAAATAAGCGTTTGTGTTTGCATAATATTTGTGTGTGTGTGTGTGTGTGTGTGTATTATGTGTAATTATTATGTATATATACATACACACATATAAGTATAAATTTAAGAAAAATATTTGTTATATTTTAAATTTTTTATATAATTTTTTATAATACATATAATATATACATACACACACACACACACACACACACATAAGTATAAATTTAAGAAAAATATTTATATAATTTTTTATAATTTTATAATATTTTTTATAGTATTGTATATATAATATATACAAATCTACATAAAGAAAATAAAGTTAAAATTAAATCATAAATAAATAAATAAATATATAATGCAAACACAAACTTTCATCTTGTATGTGATTAATCTTTTGACAGTCCTAGTTTAAATGTATTCACTAGCTAAAAACATACAATTTTGAGTTTGAACGTTACTAGTTAGTATTTGTTTTTCACAGTACATCAAGCTCCTCTAAAGATGAAAAAAATTTTAATTCCTTATGACATGACCCCTTTAAAAGCAACCCACTGCTTGGTTGTTTCAAATGTGAATTTTGTTTACGTGTGTTGGCCTTGCATTCCAAGTGCTCTAAAGCTTACGATGTGCAAGAAAAGTTTGATTGACATTGGACAGAAGTGTTGGTCTACAGAAAGAGACACGTGAGGTGGTTACCAGACCCGGTGGCGTCCTAGCGGGACACACTGAACATCTCCAGTCAGTGGCTATAGCCCTGTGCAGCAGATGAAGAGATTTGGCAAACTCACATCTGTCACAGAACACACACAGCTTCACTGCAGAGAGGCCATTGGGCGCCTCCCCTTTAACAACAAACACGGCTCATCTCACATACGCACACCCCCGCAACACAGCATCCCCATTGGTCGAATAGCCAGCCAATGAGGCCGCGATTTACTGCCTCTATGTAAATGCCATGGTGGCTTCCTGAGCAGGTCGAGCCTGTGGGACTCTCAAACTTATTTGACTCCCTGAGTGACTACGAATAGAAACAAAAACAAAAACAAGTACATCTTGGCGATTGCGAAACGCTCTTTACTTTCTCTGTAGCTCTTTGTGTACAGGAGGCAGAGACAGAAAAAAAAACACATTTCATGTTTTACTGTGAAAACTGTCTGCGTTTTAAACGCTAGTAAGAGGAAGTGGCTTGGCTTTTTTTCTACAAATGTGGCCTCCTTCCTCTCCGAAAGTTATGGTTTGTGAAGTTTAAATACAAACAAGTGCCCAAGGTCGTAGCTGCCTCCAAACCCTGTTCCCGAACCAGACTTCCATGACCGAATGTGTAATCTATTGTTGTGAATTATTTACTGGTCCAAGTACAGTTTTAGGGCAGCTGGTACCTTTAGGGCTTCAACAGATATGTGATTATCAGTTAAGGACGTATATGGCTTTCTACTACGGCTATTTTCTCACTTGCCCACTTTCTTCCAAGTCACCCGCATTCACTCCCAACCTGTCCGGTATCCCGGGACAGGCGCCAGTCTATACAATATGAAGATTGTAAACAGCAACAATGCCCAATGCACAACACAAACATTTGCTTTTGATATAGAAAACACACAAAAAAAAACACAATTTATGGAAACCGGTGAATTCACCTGGTCCATTGATGAAAATGCCATTTTAAGATCTTTTAGGGAAGGGCATCCATACTAAATTTAGGTGAAAACACTTAATTCAAGCCTACCTGAGGCTGGGGGTTGGGGAAACAAACTCTGTGGCTGAACGTAGCTGATTGGTCTTGTAGGACTCACCTTCCTTTTGGTTGTAGATGATGTTCTTACACAGCAGATCGTTGTGGCAGAGAACGACTGGGGAACCCAGTTTAGAAAGGTTCTGCTGAAGCCAGATCATCTCCTCTCTGAGACAGGTCGCGCTGGGGACCTCGCTGTTCAGCCTGCAAACAGAGCACACGGGAAGTTGAAATATCGTTCACTTCGTTAAAACTATAATCAAATATTTGGGAAGTTTCTGAAAGGTCATGAAGGAGAATAATGGCATGATGTTCCTATAGCTCAGCTGGTAGATGGTAGATCATGGATTTGATCCTAGGGAACATACAATACATACTGATAAAACATATACCTTGAATGCAAGGTAAGTCACTTCAGATAAAAGCGTCGGCCAAATGCATAATGCAAATTTTGCGATTTTGAATATGGCATATGGAAATATAGCCTAGGAAAAATATGATATCCCCAGTGTTGAATAACAAATAGGATTGTCACTCCATTTATTTAAACGAAATGAAAATCATGCTATAAATTACACTTCAAAGTTGTCCTGTGATGTAACGCAAGTCGCAAGTACTTTACTAGTGGTCAAAAATGGCTTAATGCGTTATTTTCTATATTGTATGCTAAATAGCCTGAATGCAGTTTTCATGATCATTTACATTAACTGAATTAAAAGGGATTAATTAAAATAAATAGTCCCAGAACTTCCCCTTCTATGTACACTTCTATTCAACATGCAAGCATTTATTAAAACATGCTCATATTTCTGCATTGTTTTGAGTGGGATTGAGTTAGGGCATGCCTCCCTTACCGATTAAATGATGATATGTTATGAATGTAAACACACAAAACCAAAACTAGCTTCAACACAGCCATGAATTCAAGTTAGTAGGAAGACCGAGTTATTTTGGAGTATAGTTGTGTGAGTATATAAATAGTTAAGTAACCACAGAGACACTGTGTGTTTGCAAAAACACTTAAAGGCAACCCATCACACTTTCATCAAAATAATTAGTTGCAGTTTCTAGGCCAGTAAGCCACAACCACATTGCATCCCTACAAAGACTGCTTTAAACATCACGGCAAGGCATTTTCCAGATAACGTAAAAATCTACTTGCCTTATGAAAAATTCCCACCTGCAAAATGAATCAGAAAGCATTGATATATACATTGCCGTTCAACCGGTTTATAGATTGACAGCTAAATGTGTGTTGTCATGTACTCGTACTTGATACGTGGATCTCTGCACGAAGCAGAAATTATGACAAGATGAGTCATGTTACGTTGGGTGGCTATTTCAATCCACAATGAGAACGGTTAGCGAAATGTCAAAAATGAGAGGAATCTAGTACATTTTATACGTCACTGCCAGTTAATGTGCGTTGTTTGGCAGTCGGTACGAGTACTTTAATTATCGCACTTTAAAGATGTGAATGTCCTGTGACTGCTTTAATACTGCCTTAAGACATTATTATACCTGAGGGTGTGGTACTGTGCACAACTCCCTACTTGTTTTATTTCGCAGAAGAAACGCCTTAATAAAATTTGCAAATAGATAAAATGTTGCCTTCCAGCTCTTCTCACCTCTGGTCCTTCTCAGGGTCATTAAAATGTGAAGGCACAAGGGAAAAGAACTTGGTCATCTTTATCCAGAGGTCTGATTGGGGCACCCAACCATTATGGGCATGTATGGCGTGGTACTTAGCCATCTGCCTTGCAATGTTCCTGTTAAAAAAGCAAAATGTATGTAATACAGTGTAATATACAATATGATAAATTCTCGGCCGATGTTGGAGCCGTGTCCTACTTAAAGGGCCAGTTCAGCCAAAACTGAAAACGCTGTCCTCATTTAGTCAACTACATTTTGAGGTTCTTGTAGTTGTTTAATTTATGCATTTATGTCTTAAAGGGACATTCCACTTTTTTGAAAATATGCGAATTTTCCAGCTCTCCTAGAGTTAAACATTTGGGTCTGGCGCTAGCACTTTTAGCAATGCTTAGCACAGTCCATTGAATCTGGTTGGACCATTGGCATTGCGCTAAAAAATAACCAAAGAATTTTGATAGTCATTTTGGTTACAGGGGACTATTATCGGGCAGTGCGTAATATCACTACACCTGCTGTAGCCATGTTACATCAACAAAGTCTTTGATTATTACACCAGAATGAGAGTATAGTTCCTAGCCATTTCTGCCTAGAAAATCGCAACTTTTAACTTTCTGTCGGTCTTAGTACATGATGTAAGAGTCAAGTTTTAAATAGAAAAAATATTGAACTATTTGGTTATCTTTGGTTGTTTTTGGCGCGATGCTAATGGTTAGATTCAATGGATTGTGCTAAGCTATGCTAAAAGTGCTAGCGCCAGACCCAGAGATCAGCTGAATGGATTCCAAAATGGTAAGAATCAAATGTTTACCTCTAGGGGAACTGGAAAATTAGCATATTTTCAAAAAAAAGTGGAATGTCCCTTTAAGCTTCAATAAGGACTAGGGGTCGACCGATTATCGGCACCGATATTGACCATTATATGATTATAGGTCATTTTCAAAACCAATTTCTGGCACTTTTTATGTTATTATTGCTACTATTAATATTAATGGTATTATTATTAACAGTTCTCAGAATTAAAGTGGTTTAAAAGCACCATACCAATATTTATATATAAAATCGGTCGACCCCTAAAAAGGACTCAATCTGTTTCTGAAACATATGAGCTGTGTGGGGAACAGGGCAAAATTTAAGTAATGTAAGTTACCATTTTGTTATCGATATTTTGATATTTTGTATGAAAATGAAGATTAATTAAAAACATAATTCAGACTGCTTTGTGAAACTGAATTAAGCAATTTATTACAGAAGGCCCTAAAAGCTCCACTCCACTTTTTTCATAATTGCATGTGTGTTCTACTGAAGTCGGAAATGAATGCTGCTTTTTAAAACTACCCCTTAAAATGAAACTGTTTAAAATAGCTTATCGGCCAGCACTTCTGCTATCACCCTGCTAACACAGTAGCCTTGTTCTTTCACAGCTGTCTGAGAACTCATACACATTGGCAGAAGGCCTGGGCAGCGTGTGAGCAAGATTGCAATGCGTCACTGGTCGTCTTAAGAGATTACTGGGTGAAGGTTGGGGTTTCGAGACGGACGTCTGCCTAGTTAATGGTCAACGTCAGTCAATCTCCTTCACACTAGTTCTTAATCAATTAGAGCAGTATTACGAAGGACAACAATGTTCTGGCCTTGATCCGACTATAGAGAATGAATGAAGACTTAAATTAATGTTTTTGATCTTTTCCCACCTGAACATGGCAGGGCTGCGGATATGTTCGGGTTCCAGGGCCATACCCTGCAGAAACTCATAGCACAGGCCGTTGTTGAAGGTGCAGTAGAGGCGTGGCGCACACCGATGCGCCTGGAGGACACGGAAGCTCTTGACCTCGTTCTCCCGGTCCACGAAAAGCTCCGTCTTGTTCCCATAGACGCGAACCAGGACCACCTCCTGCATGGAGCCACCGACGTAACAGCCAATCAGCTTGTTCGTAATGCCGTCAGTGAAAAACTGCGAAAAGAAGCAAAGAGTGTTGTTATCGACTAGCGCAGATGGTTTGAGGTTAACCTTTTAAGAGATGCATCAGAAAACCTTTGTTTGCATCAGCATGTTTGTTAGTTCCTTTTGCATTTATTTCACTCTGAAGTCAGCAGATTAATAAACTCGCACTTTGCAAGATTGGAAAAAAGGGGAATTTAAATGTCCGACCAGAACAAATGTTTATATTAAAATATTTCTACCCATTATAGAAAATTGGGTAGTGAAGGGAAGTTCCAAAGAAGAAAAGCATGAAATGAGTTTGGGAAAAGACCGAAGTCAAGGCTCAAACTTGGGTATGTCAAGGCACTGCTATGGCACCAAATAGTTCAATGCAAACTTCTTTGCCCTAACAACACGGATGTTTGACAGCTGATGTCTAACAAAACACAATTATCCTCAATGTTAGTTTACAAATAAAGGCGTTTGAATCAGATGTCACTTGAGTTTATTTAAATTGATGACAGCAACTCCATGTGACAGCGCTGAACAAATTTGCATTGTCTAACTAATGTAAATGAAGCATGTTTGGGAAACCTAGCATTCCAGGGCTCAATTTTCTCCACTATGTGGAAGGGATAGTTCACAAAAAAATGAAAATACTTTCATCATTTACTCAGTCTTATATTGTATAAATTTGCATAAAAGAAAGATAATTTGGGGAATGTTTAAAACCAAACCAATTATAAGCCCCACTGACTTCCATAGTAGGATAAAAGAATACTATGGAAGTCAATAGGGCTCATTATCGGTTCAATGGCTGTATTTTTTATTCTGTTGAACACACAAAGAAAATATTTGTATAAATGATATTAAGCACAACGTTGATGGTACCCATTGGCATCCATAGTTGGAAAACCAAATACCGCTGAAGTCAATGGGTACTGCCAACTGTTTGCTTATTAACATTTCGCAAAATACTTTCTTAGGAAGCGATGGCAGAATTATTATTTTTGGGTGAACTATCCCTTTATTGACAGTGGGTTAGGAATTTTATTTCCGCCAGCGTCAGAGGGGTCTGGCATGTGCTGAGCAACCTGTTTTGTTTTTAGGTTCATTAAAACAACCCAAAACGTATCTTATTACTTTCCCACATGTAAGCAGGTTACACCCGTACCAGTTTTGTTTATACAAGGAAATAACTCTTCCGCACCTCATGCCAAGCCTTGTTCGGCTAATCGGCTTTCAAGAATTACAGATTGCTGACTTTTAATTTGGATTTTTATTTAAAATAAGTATTTTTAAAATAAGTATACTCTTACATTTATTAACTTATTTTAAGAGAAAATATTGGTACCAAAATTGTTGATATGTTAAAACGACTAACATGATCTCTTCAGCTGTCAGAATGAAGGAATTATTATTGTAAAATCATCAAAATCATATTTATATTTTAACTGGAGGAAGTTCAATCAAACGCTATAACTAAGCATTTGAAAAAATGTATTTAAGGTTTCGAGACGGGCACAGGGCAAAAGGAAAGATTTCTATTGCCATAGTACCGAGCACCAAGGCAACAGAAACCTGAACCGTCACACTGCAGACTTTCAAAGCTGTGGTGGTCAATAGTAAATAATACATGCAGGTTCCTATATTATTGGACTTCCAAGAAAACCTAAGACAAGTCAAGTGCAAGATCCAACACAGATTTCAGGAAATATAGGAATGCCTGCACGATGCGTTCTTGGAATCGTCAAGAAATAACAGTTCTGCGAAATGGGTTGAACTTTTTCAATCAGTACACAAGGCGTTTGCCCTCTCAGGTTTACGCCTCAGGTCAATCAATGATGCATGGGTAGTGTCACATTTACATTCGTGCATTTGGCGGATGCTTTCATCCAAAGCGACTTACAGTGCTTTCCAAATATACATTTTATGTGTTCCCTGGGAATCTAACCCATGACTTTTGCACTGCTAACTACTAATACAGTGCCAATTTAAAACGAATCATGCCACACAGCTATAAATTATAAACTAATTTTAGAAATAAGGAATGTTGATACTGCATATCTGTATAAGTCAAAACTTTAAAGCAGTGGTCACCCAACACTGTTCCTATCTACCTTCCTGCATAATTTAGATCCAACCTTGCTTCAGCCCATCCGCCTTTAATTTTTAGGTAGCTGTGAAAAGCTTGATTAGCAGGTTCAGGTGAACTCTCTAGGGAAGTAGATCTCCAGGAATCTGGTGATCCACTGCTTTAGAGATTCAAAAATATACTTCTATTTATTGACATTAGGTCTCTGTAACTAATCTACCCAGAGACATGCAATATATCAGAGATATATATCAGCGATATAGAGACTCATTTATATTATTTACTGATTTAAAGATAAGTCAGTATCTTTATTATGACAGTATTATGACGTAAAGGACAAAAACTAGGTCAGAAAAACGTGTCTAATAAGAAAAACAGTATTTTTATGTTTCAATTCAACCATATTGCCTTACCTGCATTATCATATATACAGCAATTAATAATCTAGATAATAATTACACATTTATAAACTATGTTTTGTTTTGCACGTTTTGGCACCTTAAAACCACAAAAGTGGAGCGTGCACACACACACACACACACACACACACACACACACACACACACACACACACACACACACACACAGAAAGAGAGAGAGTGAGAGAGAGAGACTTGTATTTCATCAAACTCGTGTACAGTAACATCTAACGTTACATTATAAGCTACAATATATCAAACTGCAGAGATCATCCGCCCACACATTTCCCGTTGCAATATTACTATAACAATTCATCTTTCTATTACATTTACCGTTTTAATAGCCTAAGAATTGTAAATAAATGAAACAAACACACGTTTTCATGAATAAGAGCATTGCAAGACTACCGCTTTGACAGCTCGCATTGGCTCGCTTTCGCGTCTGTGTCGCGCGCCATGGTGCAGTTGGGTCCATCTGGTGACGCAGCTCAGGAATTGAAGACTCAACTTGGCCTTCTGCGTTATATAACGCGTGTGCATCTAGCTTTTGTCAGCTCGTGCCGGCTTTTTGCCGCACTTGGAGCAGTCGAGTTTTAAGCATTAAGGGAAAGTGTGGGAATTACCTTCATTTTGACCTCGGAAGGTTTCCAACGGGGTCTGAGCGTCTTGATCAATTTCAGGGCTCCGGCTCTGTAGTCGTGCTCGTCCACCGTCACGTCTAATTTAGGAACCAGCGGCGCGCATTCGGGAACGTGAATGTAATTGGCCATTGCTTTTAACGATTGCTTTTACTGGTTCGATACTGGGTAAAGCTCTGGTCGACAGCAGGGAAGATTCAATGAATGCGATCATGTAAAGATGGGTGCGGATTTGAGCTTGAGCGTTGCACGGTTACGCCTCCTGTGTTCATGAATCGTTCTTTTGAACTGGTTCTTTTGGAATGATTCCCTTGTGTCGATTCGTTACATGTTTAGAATTCACTCGACTGTATAACATTTGTTTGTAGGTGTGTTAACCAATACTCGCTAAGCGTATGCTTTAATAAGTAGAATAATTTAAATGAGAAATACGTGTTTCGTTTAAGTGATGGTTTGGGGGTTCGATTTATTGAATCATATGTCCAAACGAACCGAATCTCTTAAATGAATCTGTACTTTTAACGCTCGCGGATAATCCCACCCCTGGGTGTTAAGAGACCGTCGCAGTGCATGCTGGTACTGTATGACTCACAAGTTGCTTTGTATTTGCATCAATAAACTTTCAGCGTTACTGTGTAACTAAGGTAATATAGGTAAAGATGAATCGGTGTTTGCTTTTCTGTTTTGATGTCACAAATAATAAAATCTGTGCTCACGATTTATAGCCATTTACTGGACACAGACTGACCCTTAGCAGATGTTCAAAGGATCAGAAATCGTCTAAAAGTCATTATATTTATTGATAATGGATTTTAAACGCATATATATATTATCATAGAGTATGTCAACTAATATCTGTTATAATTTATTTCTTTTTCAACATATTTTGTTGGTCTTTCTAGAAACTTCTCTGGGCTGTCTCTCAGGAATATGTCCCATGACACTAACTACAATGAGATGACACGTCAGTTTGTTATCACTGGATGTTATGTAACAGCAGAATTTGTCAAATTAAGGTTCGGACAGATTGTTTCCATTTGGATGTTTATATGAAAACATTTCTGGCCGCATCCTGTCCAGGTGTATCTGTCGGGATCACAGATAAGGAGAAACAGAAGCGCACTTATCGCTTTTTGCTTTACATTGTTATTCTACAGGGGCGCGGCGTAAAAAGTTTTCTTCATAGACTCAATCAAAGGTCATTAGGTTTTAGAAATACATAACAACATTACATCATGTAAAAATTGCATTCAAACATATTTGCGCCACGTGTAAGCATATTAAATAAATATTAAAACAAAGTGAGACCATACAATGGATCCCAGAACAGGTAAAACTTGTTATATTGTTAATCATATGACGGCTTTTTGTCATTTTCAAATATTATTTAAAATGTAAAAAATTTAAACTTTATCTGTTCCAAACCTAGCTTTATTAATTATTTTGTAAAAAATACATTAAGATATAAAACATTAAAAAACAAACAACACAAATCTAAACAATGTGTTGAAAATGTTGTTTTTAGCAGAATTCCGAGCACTACAGTTTGACGAAGAAAACACTTCTGAATTTAAATATATACAAAAAAATGGTATGGGAAAATTATATAATTACAAGCATATTATTTTTTAATAAAAAATATACTTTTTGTAATTTAACTTAACGTATATATGACCCAATCAGTTCGACAATTTTAATAAGATAACACATTTAGGCTAAACACAATATCTTTACGTAAAACAGCCAAAATAAATAAGCTATTATTACTTTAGAAATTAATTTTACTTCCAAGGAGCTCTGAAATACTTCCCAAATGACGTCTAAACGTGTCACGTGACCCGTTGCTGACCAATCCCGTGGCGCCGCGGGCCGGAAATGATGCACGTTCTTCACACCACCGCTTCCATTATGTTCCTGTATCGTTAGCGAGGGCTCGAGTTTAGCTCGCACACACACACTCACACGCACGAGTTGCACTTTTGTGTAGCTGGTGGCACAGCACTGTAGCTGGGAGTGCAGCTCGATCCTCCCCAAAGCTTATTTTGGCCGCGTAGGACTGTTGTGTGTCGTTGTTGTGTTGCCTTTGCAAGGTAATGATTGATTTCCTAGCTAGCAAAGCTGCTGTTAGCCAGCCCATCTGTTCCGCTGAATGGATGTGTATAAGAGTTTGACACATTGTAAAGTCTGTGTGTGTATAATAAAGTGAAAGTCAATGTGAATAGTCAGGTTTTCACGTTTCTTTACTTCTCTCCAGGTCTCCAGTGAGTATGGCTATGAGACAGACTCCTCTCACCTGTTCTGGACACACCAGACCTGTTGTGGATTTGGCGTTTAGTGGAATAACCCCTTATGGATATTTCCTAATTAGTGCCTGTAAAGGTATGTCTTATATTTTTTCTGTTTGTGGTTCTTAGCTAACCACACTAAAAAGTAAAGTCTTTGTTAAATCTCTAGTCTTGGATATCCACATGTTCATTCTTTGTGTGCATTTCAGATGGCAAACCTATGTTGCGCCAAGGGGACACCGGGGACTGGATCGGGACATTCTTGGGTCACAAGGGTGCCGTGTGGGGTGCCACCTTAAATAAAGAAGCTACGAAAGCAGCTACGGCCGCAGCAGATTTTACAGCGTAAGGACTAAGAAAACCAATTTTGGGGAAAACTGCCCAAGCAAAGATTTTTTAACACCGTTACTGTCCCTTTTAATTTACCTTTGGCAGAAAGGTGTGGGATGCTGTCACTGGAGATGAGGTCCTCACCCTGGCACACAAGCACATTGTAAAATCTGTAAACTTCACACAGGTATTACTCGTGTTTAATACAATAATGATGTCACTTGATGCATGTGCCAATAAATGACATAAGAAGAAGAACACACACTTAAAACCAGTGACATATGCCCAATAAATATGCATTTGCTTAATCAATAGGACAGTAGCTGTCTCCTGACTGGCGGGAATGATAAAATGCTGCGCATCTATGACCTCAACAAACCTGAAGCAGGTATGAAGAGTAACATTTGACATTTCTAGGTATATCAAGACATTCCCAATACCCAAAATAACAAAGTTATATGACATTTAAATTGCAGAACCCCTGGAGATTGCAGGCCATACCTCTGCGATAAAGAAAGCTCTTTGGTGTAACAATGACCAACAGATTCTTTCCGCTGCCGATGACAAAACTATCAGGTGAGTGCAAAATGCCTTGCACGATTAGTGTGCACTATTGACAACCGGTTATGCGTTATATGTCATTCTGCATTGGTTTGACTTTGTGTGTGCTCTTGTGTGTAGACTTTGGGACAAGAACACAAAGGAGGCAGTGAAG
Source organism: Misgurnus anguillicaudatus (assembly GCF_027580225.2). Taxonomy (NCBI): domain Eukaryota; kingdom Metazoa; phylum Chordata; class Actinopteri; order Cypriniformes; family Cobitidae; genus Misgurnus; species Misgurnus anguillicaudatus. The sequence goes on from NC_073337.2 coordinate 22,361,896, forward strand.
ACACTGTCGTTTGATGCATCGGTTAGCAGCATGGAGTATATTCCTGATGGCGAGGTTCTCGTCATCACTTACGGAAAAACTATCGCTTTCTATAAAGCCCACAGGTAGACTGCTGACAGTGTATGTTTTAAAGGTCACCTAATATGAGAAAATCACTTTTATATGTTGTTTGAACATAATTGTGTGTACAAAGCCCCCCGTAATGATAAACATCTCCTCACTCCTTTTTTGATATCCCCGTAAAGCCTCAACAGTATTATGGGACAAGCTGTTTAACCAAACTGACATCACTTTGCACAGGCCCCGCCCACAGCCGTCAAAAGTCCACAGTTGGGTCATAATTTCTATTTTATTTATACATAATTCATTACCACATTCATTATGAATAATGAAGTAAGGTGATTGTCATATTAAAAACTGCATGTTTTCAGTATATAGATAACAGTAAATAGGGAGGGAAACAGCAGCTCATTTGCATTTAAAGGTATTTGGACCTGAGACTTCACACAGGGACATTCTGGGCACACCTAAGATTAATATTACATCTTTGCCATATTAGGTGACCTTTAAAACCAACCTCCAATATGTAATATCATCCAAATATAACCTTGGGGACTGAATTGGAAGACAAACTGTCCTTAAAACTGTACTGAGAGCTGATAAATCTCAATCCAATGTCTGTTGTCTTCAGTTTGGATCTGATAAAGACTGTAGATGCCCCTGCTTCTATTCACTCGGCCTCTCTTCATCCCGAGAAAGACTTCTTTGTTGCGGGAGGAGATGACTTCAAACTCTACAAATATGACTATGGTACCAAGGAGGAAATGGGTAGGAATATTTTTGTTTTGTACAAATATAACTTAATTATTAATCAAACCTGTAGTGTATGAATTGCATGAGCAAATGTTATGAAAACATTTCAATGATTGTGTCTTCCGTTCAGAGTCATATAAGGGACACTTCGGGCCTGTACACTGCGTGCGATTTAGCCCTGATGGAGAGCTTTATGCCAGTGGATCAGAGGATGGTACTTTGCGTCTGTGGCAGACTGCTGTAGGGAAAACATATGGCTTGTGGAAATGTGTCCTGCCTGGTGAGTTGTTGGTTTTTTGTATGGCCTCCTGGTTGCCGTATTGTTCGGCACTACTTTTTCCTGATTGGTGGTTCGTATAATTAGCAGTGTCTTCTTAAAATGTATTTACAAAAAGATACAGTCATGTGCAAAAGCCACCATTACCAGCTTTGTTGTTTTAGCAAAGTTTTAATGTCCATCCATATTTATTTTTCACTCGTTTTTAAGATACATACAGGAAATACAGGAAATGTGTACACAAAATTAAAAACAAAACAATTTTAAGAACTTAATGTCTTCTTCAGACACCAGTCAGTATTTAGTGTGACCTGTCTTACATACACATCTTGAGACCTGAAGTCATTCCGATTTTAGTCATTTCGATTAGGATTTAATTTTATTTAGGTTTAAGATATCCTGCAGCTGCCTGCTATTGCTCAAGTGAAAGGGGAGTTACCCTAAATACTTGACACTTTAGCTTATACCTTTATACTGTTTATAATACTACATACACATTTCCTGTATTTTCTGGTTGTGTTCTAATAATGAGACTGAGAATGAATTATTTATGATCACTATACAATTGCAAAAACAACAAATCTAATGGTAGCATGGTGGCCTAGTGCTGCGTTCACACCAGCCGCGGTAGCAAGCGCAAGTGATTTCAATGTTAAGTCAATGTGAAGACGCGTTAACATGAATGGTGCTTTTTGTGCATTTTGCGTTTGACGTGAATTTGGTCTTGCGCAGCAAATGAGGCGTTTAGCGCGGTAGACACGATTCCGCCTCATTGGCGTGTCTAGTTCGTACGAATTGAGCGTCTGGCGCGTTACGCGCAAATGGTGCTTTTTGTGCATTTTGCGTTTGACGCGAATTTGCGTCTGAAGCCGAGTTGACAAATTTGGTAGATTCGCGGCCCATTAACCAATTAGGAGCCTGCTTGCTGCTGTGGCGGCAGCCCCGCCTGAAGTCACTCATGGAAGAACGCTTGATGTCCGTGAGCAGTCACCCGGAGCTATACTACACAAGTTCTTATTTCTATAGAGACAGGAATAAAAGGACCTCGCTTGGAAGAGTGTCAGTGACGACATTGGGCAACCTGATAAGTTGTAAATACACATTTTACTTTTGAGTCATGTGACGTTTATCGACCCACGGCATTCCTGCCGTTTTTCAAACTATTTTCCCCCTATAGTAAGGTGACCAAATACAAACCGGTAACTCTCTCAATGAATGCACAATTAACATCAGCCATCTTGCAAACAGACAACCGCATAGCACTTGCCCCTCCCACAAGAAGCGGATTTCGCCTTTGACGCGCGTCAAATGCTTGCTGTTTCTGTGCGTCTACTTCGCTCTAGACGCGTGAATGCATTCAAAATGTTCAAGCGGCAAACTAGACGCCTTAAACGCGGCTGGTGTGAACCCACGGTAAGACTTTTGCACAGTACTGTATATAAAAAATTATGATTTTTTTTCCCTATAGCTAGAAATTAGGGAAATATAATAAAAAACAATCTTGCTAAATGAGTGAAAGTGATTGCCAAATATGGTAGCCTGTACTCGAAATGGAATTGAATAAAAGCTTCTGCCTCATGAATATGCAAATATTCTATTTATGTAACATTGCACATCTCACAGAATTCCCTATAACCTCCCATCTCTTACAGAGGAACTTACATCTGAGAATTCTGAAGTACTATACTGCCCTCCAGCAGAGATCAAGGCCTAAGTGTAAAGACTGAGAGAAGAAGCCAAAGGAGGAGAGGTCACGGGAGAGGTCAGGGGACGGGATGGGTCAAGCAAACCACACCCCAGCAGAGTGCTGTGCCACCACCCTTCTTCACTTGAGACGGACCGTACTGCCGAGCATGACTTTGGAGTGTGGCGAATAAAAAAACGAAACGCGCACACATACACGCACATTGTAGATACGAGCATCGGGATATGGCGGTAGAGCTGAGGGTGCTAGCATAAATGCTAATCCTCTAGCTGCCTGCTTTGTCTTTGATGCCCACTACACACCGGTCAGCTCCATACATAGCGGTCTGTTTCTGCAGCACTGTGATCACTTTGGTTAAAATTTTGCTATTTTGTTTTGGTGTTACAACATGTGCTTTTAGTACATTTGTTTCTTTTTCAAGGGAATATATGCAAGAGCTTGTGTACAACTTGATGACATCTCTCAATGGAAGTGGTCTTGAGGAACGTGTTATTCAATTGTAAATCAATACTAGTGTGAACTTGTGGTAAATGTTTTCCCCATGAGAGAACTTGAATGCTGGAAAATATGTAAAGCTTAAAAGTGACTTAAGTTCTGTAATAATTTTGTCTTTTGTTGCAACGTGACAAGTTGTATCATTTGGCCAATAAAATGTTGTTGATATACCTTTATACATCTGCAAAATTCTTTATTGTATTTTATACCTTTTTCAATAGCCTCTATTAAAGTCATTTTTTCCTCATAATAGTTAATACCTTAAATAAAATAAAATGCACATGTAGTAAGTAGTCTCAAGTCTTGGTCAGCCCGTTTTATATATCAGCCTCGAGTTTAAATTTTCCGAATCTACCAATCAGAGCGCTCCTTTTTGCGGCACCCATCCAATAGGGGTCTCTCTTGTATGTTGGTCCCCGATCACATAAAAGAAATCAGTTTCAGCCAACGATAGAGTCCTGCGCGAGACAACAGTGCTGCTGTGATAGACATGTCGGAGTTTCTGGAAGATCCCTCTGTGCTCACTAAAGAGAGGCTAAAAAGTGCACTCCAGGCCCATAATGTGGCTCTGCCAAACGGTGACCAGAGGAAGGACGTGTACGTGCAGCTGTACCTGAAGTATCTGACCGCGCAAAACAAAAAGAGCAGCGGCTCTCAGGATGTCTTCTCCAGCGACGAGGAGCTCCCTCCAGCTCCGGTGGTCTCCAACAAGAGCCGCTCCGGGAGGGTGAGTTGCTTCTGATCGCGGGCTTTTCTTTCGTGCGTGCTCGTGGCTTGCTTGTACAATTAACCGGATGTTCAGAATTAGTTTTATCAATGCTTGCAGGGTCACTTTCATAGGTATAACGTTATCTATGGGTCACATTAACGAGGTCGCAGAACTTTAGGCACAACGGTGGCGGGAAATTTTTTGTATTACATGTTTTCAGCAGACGCTTAATTTTTTAATTTCAAGTGATTCATTGGTACAAGATTGTGACAAGTCCTGCACACGAGTGAAAATTGTATTAAGGTCAAAGCGAATTAATGTCATCATGCTGTGCTCATGCAGACGTATCAATAAAAACAAACCGGCATGTTACAAATGGCCGACAGTTTCCAACTTATTGATGCATTGATTTAAGGTTCACGTGCATGTAGTTTTTATATCCGTGGAAAACACAAATGTATGACTTTTCACGTTTAGGAAATCTCGTTCTACTGTGTCAGATGTATTACACGTGTTTTAGGTGTTGGTTCAGAGGAAACGTCAAGTCTCCCAAGTTAACACATTATTACACAATCTGGTGTGGAAGTGTGTAGGCCTTTACAATGTATACTTTAGTATTTGTGGGAACAAACTCCTAACCTTTGCGTTGTTTAAGCAATACTCTATCTACCGAGCTATATACAGTGTTCCAACGGGTCATGGAATTTCTGGAATATCGTGGAATTTTAAAAGGTCTATTCTAGTCATAAAATAATATCAGGGATTTAGTTTGTTGCTTTACTTTTTAGTTTCCATTTATCAAAATGTAACCTGCTTATTAAGTTGTGACGTAAGGAATCTTCGTGACACTTTATTTATTTCGGCTACATTTTTAAACTCTTGGCATCCTGGACATAGACCATGGAAATTCAGCTTTTTAGTCAGGGAAAAGTCAGGGAATTTGACTTGGATTGGGAACCATGTCTGTAGGGTTGTTTCGCTGGTTCTTTCTGTCATCTGTAACTTTGAAACCAAAAACACCCGCCATAGCACTAGTTAAGTCGGATTGGACAACAAAGAGAAAATGTAAAGGATCCTGGTCACAGACAAACTTGCATTAATCCGTGTATAATTCGTTTTTCCAATTGTATTATTTGTTTCCAAAACCAAAAAAAAACTACAAGCACGACACATTCACATTTCATTTTGCCAGGATGCCAGTGATATTCCTGTGGCTCGGATACGATTCTTGCTGCGTGTGATAAAAAATATGGTAGTCGATAATCTACACAATAGATTTATAGATGTGGTCATGAAAGAGTTTTCATAACTATAAACTTTCTAAAAAGTGCTTAAAAAGAAAATGAAATGTGTGTGCTAAAGCACGATTTATAGTTTTGACGTACAGTTGTGTTCAAAATTATTCAACCCCAACTGAAATTGATTGTTTTGGCCGGTTTGACATTGATTTTGATCATTCAGTCATCCTGCTTACAATTACATCAAAGAGGCATGTGTAGGTCAGACAAATATAACATAACATTTATAATGAAATAACCACAAATGTCTTTTCTGTGCTCACATCATTATCAGTTTTATTCAACCCCCAAGTGACATTCAATCTTAGTACTTAGTACAACATCCTTTTACAGTTAAATCAGCTTTTAAACGTGAAGCATAGCTTGACACAAGTGTCTTGCAGTGATCTACGGGTATCTTCGCCCATTCATCATGGGCAAAAGCCTCCAGTTCAGTCACATTCTTAGGCTTGCGCACTGCAACTGCTTTCTTTAAGTCCCACCAGAGGTTCTCAATCGGATTTAAGTCTGGTGACTGCGATGGCCACTTCAAAATGTTCCAGCCTTTTTTCTGCAACCATGCTCTAGTGGATTTGGAGGTATGCTTGGGATCCTTGTCCTGTTGAAAGGTCCAACGTCTCCCAAGCCTCAGGTTTGTGACGGGCTGCAACACATTGTCATCCAATATCTCCTGTTACTGAAGAGAATTCATGGTACCTTGCACACGCTGAAGTTTCCCTGTACCTGCAGAAGCAAAACAGCCCCAAAGCATGATTGACCCCCCACCATGCTTCAAAGTAGGCAAGGTGTTCTTTTCTTCATAGGCCTTGTTTTTCCTCCTCCAAACATAGTGTTGATCCATGGGCCCAAACAGTTCTAATTTTCCACAGAACACTATCCCAAAACTTCTGTGGTTTGTCCACATGACTTTTGGCATACTGCAGTCGACTCTTCTTATTCTTTGGAGACAGCAAGGGGGTGCGCCTGGGAGTTCTGGCATGGAGGCCTTCAGTACGCAGGGTGCGCCGTATTGTCTGAGCAGAAACTTCAGTACCCACATCTGACAAATCTTTTCTCAGTTCCTCAGCAGTCACACGGGGACTTTTTTCCACTCTACGCTTCAGATAGCGCACAGCAGTCGCAGTTAGCATTTTTTTTCTGCCACGACCAGGAAGCGTTTCAACAGTGCCCTTTGCCTTGAATTTGCGAACGATGCTTCCTATGGTGTCTCTTGGTATGTTTAACATCTTTGCAATCTTTTTATAGCCATTGCCCTTCCTGTGAAGATTAATCACCTCTTCTCTTGTCTTCATGGACCATTCTTTTGACTTCACCAAGTTTGTAACCACACCAGTAAATGTTTAGAAGGAGTTGAGTATCACAGTCATTTTAAAGCTGCCTAATTGGTGCTTATTAGGCTTTATTGCTGTTCCCTGACATCCACAGGTGTTTTCAATACCTGATTGAAAACACTTCAATGAACCTCTGTTCTTCAGAGTGGTAGTTCTTTAAGGGGTGGAATAATTGTGTCAATGAAGAATTCACAAAAGAAACATTTACTACTATATTACAAAACCAATTTATGTCATTTTAGTTGCATATGGTTCTTTAAGAAGTCATTGTAGGATTTCATTCTGAATACAATTACAAATGTACACTAAATTTCCTAAAACCCTTAACAGCATTGGGGGGTTGAATAATTTTGAACACAACTGTAGGTTCTATGCCGTAGCTATGTGTAGGCAATGCGTAGCCTGCAGTGCACCTCTGCAAAATTGTCATAGATATGTACACTAAGTGTCGCCTTGGTTACGGCAGTTCATTGGAACGAATGCGTCAAATAGAGCCGCCATCTTGAAACAGGGAAGCCCTGCATCAGTGTCATTGTAGGCAATGGTGTAACAGAAAAAAAATCACCATAAATCATCATAATTTCGATTTTCTACATTTTCTTTTGGTTCGTTGCAACAATCAGACATGTATTTAGCATTGAGTCCAGAAAAAAGTTAAAGTTTTGGTATTATGAAAATCTACTTTTTCTAACTATTATGCATAGTGCTAGTAGGCCTAACATCCATACGCAGCGCAGAAGTCCGGCATCGTCCATGAATTCTAAGGAAGCAGGGAGCAGCGTTACCTAGCTACTACTTCCTATGACAAGACCCTCTGTTCCAAGATGGCGTGGGTTAGAACATCAAGGCGACATTTAGTGGATACATCTATGCAAAATTGTAACAACGCATACGTTCTACGCGGACTGCAAGCGTTGTGATTGGTCCGCTAGAACCCCTCCCGTCAGGTCTTCATACGGATTTCCGCTAACGAGAGGGGTCAAGTTGAGGAGTGATAAACTCGAGCTGCAATAAAAATCGCAGTCCATTTATCTCCATCACAGCAAATCTTTTCAAATCATACACAGCAAACTGCTGCTGATGCTTCTTTGGAGGGTTTACTGGCCAAGCGCCACCGCCTTTGGCTCTTTTACTGCTACTGTGGGTTACACACGTGAATACTGCCTACTAGTGGTCTGCATGTGTAAGTGCACATCAACGCGGAAGTATATATGAAAACCGCCACATATAGCCTATGGCATGCACAACTATTATGAACTCTTTTTCCATTTTTAATTTGAGCACCAAAATGAAATTGAAAAAAAGAGTTTTGGATTCAATTGGAAAAACGAATGATACACGGGTTTGCATACTTGTCGTTTTTCTATACCTGTCATAACTGGTCTTATTATAGCAGGTGATCTTATGAGCAAAAAATGTTACTCGCTTTATTACCTTTTAAGTTTTTTCCACAGTTTTGATCGGGTATATGGGCGTGTGTACGTTTGTTGCCATTATTAACAAACTGTCTACTGTAAATACAAGTCACTTTCGGTTAATACAGTTTGTTTACCCAACCTGATGATCTCAACATACTTCTCAAAAAAACCACACATAGCTACACAGAGTCCTTTTATGTTTATATAGAAATGTGTGATGTTCAATCTGACAGGCACTTCTTTGTACTCTACTGTACTACAAAGTCTGTAAAAGAGGCGGTAGCGCAGCCTGTTGCGAAATCTTTCTAGATGGGCGTTCCCATCATGTCACTACACTCTTTAACTGCAGTGTAAAAAAACAAATCAGTGCTCTTGTTTTTCAAACCTGACATACTTCTGTATTTATAAACACATTGCATGAATGAATGATCAGAAAGTTAGCGGTTGTTGCCCCCCACCCCTTCTGCAAGACTGTAAGTTGTAAAATAATTTCATAAGACCATATGGCTGTTTTCATAGTGGGTTTGGTCCCTTTATTGAGGAAATACTTTCTTGTGGAGAGGAATTTGTGCTTTGGCTGCCAGATGTGACGTGTGCTTTTGTTCCTCTTTGAAGTCTTAAACTGTGTCTCAGATAGTTAAGTTTATTGTACAAAAATGTGGCACGCATCACAACTATTGGATTGCTGCACATGCCGTAGTTCAGTTTGATGTGTAATTTGGCGTGACCATTGATTGGATGTTGAACTCAAACTTGGATACTATTGGTTTGCAATTGTGTGCCTCAGTAAAAAAGTGTAGTGTTGGTTGTGATGCAAAAGCCACAATACGGCAAAATGTGGGTTACTAAGATTATCGCCTCATTATCATACATTTTAAAGACAGCAGCCATAGAGCTGTGAGCACCAACGGCGTGCTGCTTGGTTTAATGTAAACCCACATGCTTTGGCTTGGGTCTCCAATCCTTTCTCATACTCTTGTGCAAAGTCTGCGATTTGCAGACGTTTTATGAGCATGAGACAGGGAAAAAGGTTTTTTCTCTTTCCTGTTGGAATGCTGTGATTATGAAACACTTTTTTTGAGAAGGCAGCGTTCCAGATCGGCCCCTGTGAAGGCCCCTGCAATGAAACTCATGCAAGGAATGGCTAATACTAAAATGCGGTTACCTTCTGTCTGTCCTGTCCCTCATAACACATTCTCCACTTCACCGTCTGCACCATTTCCTTCGATCACATGGTTGGAATTGTGGATTAAGGCAGGAATGTGGTTGGATTTGCATCATTCGTGTGCCTCCCCACTCCACAAAAGTTCACGTTTGCATTCTTGCAACCTCCAGGCCTAATAGTACCATCATCATTTGCACTTTAAGGAGCACTACTTTTCATATTATTCAATCTACTTAAAAATTTTGAAGGTTCTTGTTGTGGGTCATGTGTATAGCACACCTATCTGTGTTTGTGTGTATATACTTAAACGGTGTTGACCCAGATGAACATTTGCCTCTAAAGTTACATCTCTAGTCTAAATTTCATGCAAGTGATCTTGAACTAAACTCCACCCGGTTGCCTCTGAGCTGTTTTTTAGGCATCTTGTTCAGGTGTCTATTTAAGAAGTTTGCTGTTAGGCATGTTTCGACACCTGTCACTTTAACAAGTTCCCATCATCTTCATAAGTTGAAGTACCGGTCTATAGTACACGCATTTATTAGAAAATGCATGTAACTCCTAAAGTAATCAATATTAACCACTAGGGCTGCACGATAAATTGCATGTAATTGTCATGGGCATCTTGTCAGTAAAGCAGACTTTTTGATTAGAGGTAAAACACCATCACCTGCTTTCAGATGGAGCGGCATTTACTACACAAAGCCGTAGTTCACTGACAATCGGGACAATTTCGCATTAATTATCGCGGACGTATCGCCTGCGATATGGCCCAACTTGTCAGTGAACTACGGCTTTGTGTAGTAAATGCCGCTTCATCTGAAAGCAGGTGATGGTGATTTACTAATAATCAAAAAGTCTGCTTTACTGATGAGATGCGCATGAGTATTGCATGTGATTTATCGCACAGCCCTATTACCACACATATTCTTTTCATGCTACTGTAAATTGTTGTAATGATAATATATGTCTCTTCTTTACAGAAAGCCACTAGGAAAACAGACAGAGTTCGACCAGAGGAAATCCATGTGAACGAATTGACCGACGAGGGTTTAAAAGACCTGTTATTGAAGTACGGGGTGAATGCTGGACCCATTGTTGGTAAGAGCTTTTGAGATAAAAATGCTAATTACTGAGATAAATACGGTAGTGATGTGCCAACATTTTGGCCGATTATGGCATTATGTTTTTGTTTTTTGCCAAAAAGAATAAATATCTGAAAATAAATGGCACTTCAATCTTTCAGGCTTTCAATCTTTGCCAAATGTTTTAATGTAATGATGACTTTAAAGGAATAGTCTACTCATTTTCAATATTAAAATGTGTTATTATCTTAACTAAGAATTGTTGATACATCCCTCTATCATCTGTGTGCGTGCACGTAAGTGCTGGAGCGCGCTGCGACGCTTTGATAGCATTTAGCTTAGCCCCATTCATTCAATGGTACCATTTAGATATAAAGTTAAAAGTGACCAAACACATCAACGTTTTTCCTATTTAAGACGAGTAGTTATACGAGCAAGTTTGGTGGAATAAAATAAAACGTAGCGCTTTTCTAAGCGGATTTAAAAGAGGAACTATATTTTATGGCGTAATAGCACTTTTGGGAGTACTTCGACTCGCCTGAAAAGTTCGCTCCCCTTCTCACTCTCATAATGGGAGAGGGAGGGTGTTACTGCGCCGAGTCGAAGTACTCCCAAAAGTGCTATTACGCCATAAAATATAGTTCCTTTTTTAAATCCCCTTAGAAAAGCGCTACGTTTTATTTTGTACCACCAAACTTGCTCGTATAACTACTCGTCTTAAATAGGAAAAACGTTGATGTGTTTGGTCACTTTATCTCTAAATGGTACCATTGAAGGAATGGGGCTAAGCTAAATGCTATCGAAGCGTCGCAGCGCGCTCCAGTGCTTACGTGAACGTACACAGATGATAGAGGGATGTATCAACAGTTCTTAGTTAAGGTAATAACATATTTTAATATTGAAAATGAGTAGACTATTCCTTTAATTTCTAGCCCTATGGCCTTTCTGCCCTTTGTCGGAGATGATAGTATTTCACTAATAAAATTGTTCATTAACATGATCACTGCACGATCAAATTTGTAGCGTCTTAAGTCCTTTACACAGTGAATACGGAAAATGCGTCCGTGATTTGTCCGGTTGTCGTTTGATCTGTCCCGGATCTGTTCAATTCATGCATTCACACACATGCCGTAAAGACACGTGACGTATTTATAGTCCTGCATTTGGTAGGTCTTTTCTGCAGCATCTGAAGTTTACTTATCCATAATTTCTCTTTCGAGAAACTACGCGCATGCACGTTTGCTTATGATAAGATTGTGATGCACGGAAAGTTACAAGCTGCCTGATCTCTGCTTCAGTCCAGTTTGTAGATTTTTCTGGGCGTGAAGTTAATCTGCATTTAAACCCAATGTTCACACAGGACGCGTTCCGTAAATGTTACGGCAATGCTACTAGGTCTCCTTTATGGAAATGATCCCAAAACATTGGGGGGGTGTTTGTTCACACAGAAGGCCAAATTTACAAAAAAAATTGGGATCAAAGTGCTGTGTGAATGGGTTTTATTAACTCTGTGTCATCCATTGTCTGCAACACATTTCTTCCCTTTCAGCCATTTGCTTTTTTATTAAAGAATATCTTAAACCTCCTAAAAGTCCTCCTCCCTACTCCTAACATTCGATCTCTTTTAAAGCTTTAGATGCTTTGTAAATAACTTTTATCTTTACTAGAATCTTCTCTTTTATCCTAAAAGGAAACGCCTACATTTTTCAATAGGAATTTTCATGAATGCGGGCCTTATGTAATCCATGTCAGGATGTAGAATATTTGAAGGTTTACCTTCCCAAATGAAATCTTGTCTTATCACACGGTATTCATTATCTGAAACAGTCCTCATTGTCTTGCAGTGGTTATCAGTAAACCAGCAGTTTAACCAGGCATGTGGCTTTGCATGTTTTTCTAACTTTGGCCTGAATAGTTTCCAATGCCCTTAAATGGAAGTCGAAAGTATGTTAGACTTCTCTCTCTGTTTGTTGTGAATAGAGCGGGTCAGATTTAATCTCTTGTTTTCATTCATTAATTTTTTTTAGATAAATACCATATATGAAATAGCAGGATGTTTGTCATGCTCGGTCCAATTTTGCTTGTTTGACCCGACCAACATTTTCTCACATCAGCATCCACTCGGAAGGTCTATGAGAAGAGGCTTCAAAAGTTGTTGGATCATGGACCCCCAGAAGCTGTGACCCCTCCTTCAGAAGCATCACAGACAGATGGCAGCCAGAACGGTAACACGGATTCAGAACAGTACAGTGACAAAGAAGAAGGTAATGGATGAACTGGTCACTTTATGTCACCTGTGTCTTGCATAGTTGGATGTTTAAATGCCGTTTTGATCATTTGACAGAAATAGTAGCACAGGCTCCGATGCTTGTGCTGGATCCTGATCCAGAAGAGGTGGTTGAACCCATCCCAGTCGTGGAGAAACCAATCAGGAGTAGAGGGAAAACGCCAGTGACCACCAGAACACGCAGTGGGCAACACAACAAGGTGAGGAAGAAGTTCCTAAATGTTTTCCTGGATGTATATCTATATCCATTATTAATCAAACACATCCCGTTTACCTGAAACATAGGAAATGACCCCCAGGGTTCCTACGGGTCCTTGAAATCCTTGAAAGTTTGTGAATCTGGGGGGAAAAATTCAAGGCCCTGGGAAGTTTTTGAAAATATACATACATAGATACAGGTCATTGAAAGTGCTTGAATCTATTTTATGCAAGTTTAAAATAAAAATCCATAGGATTCCCTGTGTAGTGTAGGATAATATCATAAAAACGCTAGACTTTTTAAGAACACGTGCTAAACTGTTTGCTTTAAATGCTTGTATCTTCTGTATGTGAATGTTGATTCATACCAAAATGCTTTTTTTTGTGTTTGACACATGAAAACCTCCAGGGTTACGTATGTAACTGTTGTTCCCTGAGAAGGGGATGAGACGCTGCATCTCCTTTGCCATACTTTCTGCGTCCCTGTAACGCCATCTTTGGCAATATTACAGATAGCGAAATACTTCCTGGCTCCTGCATCACCCTGTCTTTGTCATTAAGCCTCACCATTGGTTGAATTTGATATACACATTCAGACTCACTTACCCCTGGAGGCGTCACCGCAGTGACGCAGCGCGAGTTCCCTCGAAAGGAAACTGTAACAATGTATCTTAAAAGGTAACACGATGTAACCTTGCTTTAACTTGAAATGGGTCCCCACATTTATTCCTTGAATTTGAGGGTATTGGCCCTGGAAAGTCCTTGTAAGGTCCTGGAATTTGAAGTTAACTAAGGTGTGGGAACCCTGGACCCCATTATGGATGACAGATTTTCAACAAGCAGGATGGTCTTATAACCCTTATACAATGTTTACCTTATTTTTTCCCTGTCATACTGTACCTTTTCATTTTTGTGTAGGACTCTGTATTTAAATGTCTTAAAATTAACCTTTTCATTCAGGTCACATATAAACATCTAGCAGCGATTAATTGTAATAAATGGGCCACTTTTCTGTGAAAAGATTTGTTTGCTCTCATTGTGCTTCTGTCAAGCCCAATTCTCTGAAAAAATAGCCTTTTTCAACAAGCTGCTCACACCTGCGCATATTCCCACATGACCTGTTTGGCACACAACAGCACCGCCTGCTGTTAAATACGGAAGTGATCTCATTGGACACGAATGACGTGACCGCATTTTGTTCTGATCAGATCAGATGTCCTTTCCTTTGCCTGCTAGAAGTCCTGTGTTGTTGTATAGGAGGATAAGCAAGAGGACGATTGGCCGGTCTTGAACATTAAGAGAAAGTTGAAGACATCATCTCTGAGTCTGGATCAGACTGTTCCCGCCAGTGACGACACCGTAACTCAATCCGTCACTATGTTATTTCTATACATCACCTGGTTTCTGTGTTTGGTCACTATGGTGATAAAAAATCATTTGGGATCTGCACAAGGTGTGTTTGGGTTCGCACGGTTTGGTTGAACTCATTTGTTTTACAAATTCGCTAAGGCTGTCTGTTGCCTGTGATGTCTTTTGTTACGTAACAGAGTTACTTGTTAGCAACACACATTTTCGGAAGAATACAGTGGTTTGTGGTTAAGATTGCGTTAGCAAATTTAACAAACGTTTAGAAAAAAATGGTCAATGTGTGTCCTCCAGCTGTCACTGTTATAAATGGATGATTCACCCAAAAATGCAAATTTTGTCATTATTTGCTCATCCTGGTGTTACAAACATGAACCAATTTCTTTGTTATGCTGAACACAAAAGAAGATTTTTCTGATGAAGCAGGAAACTGAAGCACCATTGACTTCCTTAGTAGGAAAAATACTCAAAAAAAGCTCAAAAACGGTTTTGTTACAAACATTGCTCAAAATATCTTCCTTTGTGTTCAGCTGAACAAACACATTTATACAGGTTCGTAGCACATGTAGGTTAGTAAATGATGCAGAAATTTCATTTTTGGTTAAACTTTTCCTTTAAAAAGGTCCTTATATGTACCAATGTGTGTACATTTGGTACCAATATGTTCCTTGAAAATACTAATGGGAGATTCTCACGAAATTAGACTTATGAGGTGTCATGAAACATTTTGTAAATGCAAAGTAAGAGTATCAAAATAAGAAGCGTACAGGTACAAACATTTCTTCATGTACTATTTTGCACATGATTTTAAATGACATCATACAAACCAATTTTGTTGTTTTTTCCACATTTAAGGGAAACATTTTCATTACCGTAATGTGTCCATGACTGGATTTGGGGTCATTGACATGGAAATATTTATAATTAAAAAATCTAAAAAATAAAAAGCTTCAGTGCATGTTATACTATAAACATTTACAGTAAAGAAACCAATTTTCTCATCCTCCGCAACAATTTTAAATCATTGTTTAAGCTCTCAAGGAACTAACATTTTCAAAAAAGAAATAGTTGAAAGGGACATAATTGACTGTGACACTCAAGATCGCAACCAGGTAAGCAGTTCTTATTTTTCTCCAGATAAAAGTTGAAATTTTGTTTGTCATAGTACCTAGACAACTTTTTAGTTCTCATTACCGAAACATAAGTTTGTAAATGCATATATTTAATGTAATTTCATGTTGCGGTATTGATCATTTTTGATAATGATAATCTAAAAAATGTAAATAATTCTATGGGAAATATTTTTTAAATCCTCTAAAAATAATGAGTATAATAAGTTCAGACCTTAATCTTATATGTGCAAAAGGGCTTTTTAAACATTCTGATGCTGGACACCTTCTAAGTCTGGATTTCGTGAGAATCACCATAATGTTGTGCTGCTCGATTATGGGCAAACTCATAATCACGGTTATTATTATTGCTGCTATTTTTATTTATTAGATTTGGGGGGATTATTTAACACAACTTTGCGTTTGTTTAACCTTTTTATAGCGGTGGTGTCTTCGAAGTGCCTTACAAACACATCAGTCCAGTAGCAAGCAATTTATATTTTAATCTCACAATAATCGTTTTCCCTCGATTATCTGGTTTTTGTCATTGTTTGAATCAGAAAATTATTTATTGCACAACCCTACTAATATGAACTCTTTGAACACCAGTGACAGCTGGGGTACATGTATTGACTTTTTTTATGGTGAATGGGAATTTTCAAAACATTAGCATAAGAAGCTCAGTATGTAAGGTTGTGTATGTGTTTGTGGTGGTTTCAGGAAAACTCTGAGGTCTCATCTTCAGAGTTTTTTACTGATGCCCAGGACAGGAGAAGGACGGGACCTGTGGTAGGTGTCTTGAGAAACCATTGTAATAATGTAACCACATTATTAGCCTGCTCTCAAGAACCTGTTTATTATAGACTACAGGAAAGGAATCCGGGCTTTTGTTCGCAGACAAAACATCAAAGCTCTTTTCCAAGTCCGAATCTCAGAAACGACGCAGTGCACCAGTTCGGTCATTTCGCCCTGATATGAATGAAGTACCATCAAATGTCAAGGTGTTGATTTACTGTACCACCTTAAAAATTAAGGCTGGGTGGGATGACTGTATATACAGTGTGATTTTGCATATTGATCTTTACTTGTCCAATCAGAATATAGAGATTAAACTACATGATCATCATATCACTATCAGATTAAAAGTATCTTCTTGAACCATGAATAGTCATGACTACATGTTTAACAAATAAATATATCACAAAGAATATTTTATATTATAGGAATGATGTATTTAAATACATAATGTTATGGTCATACCTCCCATCCTTATTTTGGAATAATTTTGATAATGTCAAAGTGTGAGATTATAAATCATACATCTCTTTAGGATTTCTCTGATACCCCCATAGTTAAGGGTGTATCTATTCCTTTGGTGCGGATAAAAGCCAACACTTTGGTAGGTACAGACAAGAAGCCTTGCGCACAAATTTCTTTCAGGTCATATTTGGCTTGCTTTGTGTCTTTGTAACTTATAGTTTCATATTAAAGGCGGTCTCAAAGGAACCGAAACCTTCAAAGCACTCCTCTATCTCCGAGTTCGACTGGTCAGAATCACCCAAACGTCACAGCTCTCCTTTCCAGTCAGCTGTGTCGAATTTGCAAATGGACACTCCCATTGATAAGGTGCCACACCTCCGTACACCCGTGATGGGTTTTTATTTATAGTTTACATCTGGTATTAATATGCGTTTTGGTAGATCGGATCACAGATGGACGATGCTAAATACACGTGTAATCTGGGTTTAAAACTGTTTGAGCTCGTCCACTTTCAATCGCATTCAGAGATTGTCGAAACGCATTTGACCAGATTGCTTTTGTGGTGTATATGCGCATGTGGTCCTCACGTTAATGTGTCTCTCCTCCACTTGTGATCAGATCAGCCAGGTATAAACGGCCTCGTAGGCAAGCAGAAATATTTATATATATGAATAAAAGATGCTGGATGTTGAACAGCTTGAGAAACCAAGTCTTGTTTTTCTTTAGTTTGATGAGAATTCCACTGACATCACTTCCCCTCCAATTAGACCGTCCAATCGTGAGCCGCTTGTTTCCCTGATCAATACTGCCTGTGTTGAGGTGATCACTACATCCACTTTCTTTAATCATTTGGAGATATTTAAAATAATTCAGTTATTTGGCCACCGTTTCTTTGTCCGGATGTTTAGTACATGCATCAGCCTCAGAGGTGGCATGAAGAATCTTAATTTTAAAAAACTTTGTTGACTCAGGTGGATGACCACGGTGTGAAGGATATACTGAGCTGTAAATATACAAGCCGCTCTCCTGTGGTATGTTTGACGCCAGGCTTTTCTTATCTACGGGTTCTTAAAGTAGAAAACTGGAGCACTTTTATTTGCTTTGAACCGTAAAATAACAAAATCCCAGAAATATGACTTGTGAAGGGCACAGATGCAAAACCCTCTAAGTACATCTGACATGTTTTTCTTGTAAATGAATTTTTTTTTATCAGGCTATTGTGTTTTGGTTCAGTAGTTTCGCTTTAATGGCATTGGCAAGTGGCAAATAGTGCAGGCAAAAATCTCTACTTTTCAAAGTCTCCAGTCACTCGCCACTGTCCTGTCTGAATAAAGGTAAAAGGCTTAAAATTTGGTTGATATCCTATTATAAACCTGCTTTAACTAGGTAAAAGGCTCTCGCACCCTTCGTTCAGTTTTTCCCACCGTGCACTTAAAGGGACACTCCACTTTTTTTGAAAATATACTTATTTTCCAGCTCTCCTAGAGTTAAACATTGATTTTTACCGTTTTTTAATCCATTCAGCTGATCTACGGGTCTCCCCTTTTAGCATAGCTTAGCATAATCCATTGAATCTGATTAGACCATTAGCATTGCGCTAAAAAATAACCAAAGATTTTTGATATTTTTCCTATTTAAACAAGACACACTATGCAGTTATTTTACCTTAATATAGCAGCTTCAAAGTTATTTCGGTGGTAACAAAGTCATAGTAGGGCGAATCATCCTCCTGTTGAAGCTCGGGGAGGACGCCGCTAGCAAAACCAGCAATGCAAGCTTGAGAGAACCGCCCCTGACAAATCTCGCGAGAATCACGACTTGCTTTACGGCAACAACGTCACACAAGTTGGGCTTGTTCGACTTTGTGCGGCGCCGCAAGAACCGACCGCCGGACGACGCCAAAGTAGCGCGAGAATGATCTGAGACGGCTCTTTGACGTCATCGGGCTGTCGGCTCGCGCAGCGCCGCACGAAGCCGAACAAGCATATAACAACAACTGCGCACGAATTTGAGACGTGAGGCTAAACGATTTAAAAGTTAAGAAAGCGCGTTCGGAAGAGAGTAGGAAAAGAGAATTTGACCGCGTTAGGAACCGGACAAGAGTCCCACTCGGTCAGGCTTTTACTCGTTAGCGTGAGCTAAAAGACAGCACTGGAGGGATGCTGATCTGGCGATCTTGTTGATGGACTCGTAAGTAAATCTCTTATTTGTAAACTTGTTTGCGGTTGTATGTTGTTGCACTTGCTTGTAGTATGTCATGCGATTATCATGACAACAGTTGTCAATATCTCACATAATTGTCCGGACATAAATAAGCCTAGAGGTTGTAAATAGTGTAAACATGCAAAATTTGCAAACTATTATGATAAATAGCAATAATCATGTATAGTGACATTATTACAAACAATGTTATGAAATAATGCAACTTACACAATTAACTTTGTCATGGCATTTTGTAATGTTTCTATACAATAAAAGAACACAAATGAAATGATACAGTAGACATAGACTATAGACTGTTTACTTGTGATTTAGCTGCAATCATGTAAAAATGTTATAAGACAGCAAACGCGGTACTTTATTATTATATGCACTCTACACTTAGAATAAACTTCTTATTATCCTATTACCATCATCTGTAGTTTAGTAGACTATGCAGTAGCCTAATATTTGTATGAAATTGTGAAACATTACCTGATCATTATCTGAGTTGTACTAGAGTGGGATATATAGGGAAATTACGACAGTTGCAAGTATTCTCCAGCAACTCTAGGGGTCGCTGTTTGACAAAAACGCCGAAAATGCATAGAGCGGCTTTAAAACTTGACTTTTCTGTAGTTACATCATGTACTAAGTTTGACGGAAAATTAAAAGTTGCGATTTTCTAGGGCGATATGGCTAGGAACTATATTCTCATGCTGGCATAATAATTAAGGACTTTGCTGCCGTAACATGGCTGCAGGAGGCGCAGTGATATTACACAGCAGCTGAAAGTAGTCCCTTTGGTAACTTTCAATACTACGTAATATCATTGCGCCTCCCGCAGCCATGTTACGGCAGCAAAGTTCTTGATTATTATGCCAGAATGAGAGTATAGTTTATAGCCATATCGCCTTAGAAAATTGCAACTTTTAATTTTCAAAAAAATGTAGTGTCCCTTTAAAGGACTTTGCTAAAAAAACATTGATGTGTTTAACTGGTTCTGCCAACAAAGTGGCTTTTCTAAATGGCCTGAGTCCGGGATTAAGCATATTTGAAGCGAATGTATTTGATGAACATATAATACGTGGCGAGAGCATTCGGCTAATACCGTCCTTTCATTTTTGACACAGGTTGAAAAGCGTTTGGTGGCTTTTGCATCTTAACTCTTCATACTTTTTTTTTCTTTTTTTTGAAAAATTAATTGGTTTACAGGTGTGGGAACTAATTAGACTGTGTCTGTTCTCTGAAGGCTTTATCTCGAGAAGCCAAATCTTTCACCCCATCCAAGCTCTCAAAAAACATCAACCCTCATTTAAGTCAAAACCAACTTTCCAAACCCTTGACTGAGTCACTGCGTCGTTTTTCATCACCTTATGAGGACAAGAGAGAAGATTTCCTATCCTCCCCTTCTTTTAGGGAGTCTGCATCCTGTATGGCTTCAGGAGACTCTTTACTCGCCGTCTCTGTTAACCTTTCACAGGTTCACAAGTTGATCTTTTGTTTTTTGTTTTTAAAGAAATTTTCCAACAAGTTTTTAAGAAATGTAACAACATATACTCCGCTTCACCAGGAAAGCTGTGTCTCACCAGAGACCCAGCCCAAGACAAAGCAGTCCAAAATTACCCCTTTCCTCTCCCCAGTCACTCCTCTCCGAGGGTTTGATAGCATCCAGGCGGAAGCAAAGCAAGCTGCAATGGTAATACAACAAAGCAATAAAAATTTCAGGATGCACAGGTGTATAAAGGAATGAGGGACGTCCACGTGTGATGGGTGGTGTAGGGATTTACAAAGATGTCCACCTAAACCTGTATCACTTTGGTTATCTGTGGTGTTGTACAACTTTCTTAAAGTGAAACATGGATCTTCAGACGTTCGGCTTTAATGGCGTTATGTCCAAGAGTTAATCTCATCTCTTTCTTTGTACACAGGTGGAAAAGGTATCAGCAATTGATCACACCCCGAGGACGGTCGAGAAAGATGTTCTTAAAGAAATCTTTCCCAGTGAAAACCTCAACACACCAACTGGAATCAGGTATGGAGGAATGATGTTTAAAAACTATTTATAATGTGCAAGAATGTGTATTATGTTTGGGAATTGAAACTATTTAATCCTCTAAATCTGCTTTCTTAGTGCAACCTGTCGGCGACCAATCAGAGGAGCAGCCGGCCGGCCCTTCGACAATTCGTGGTTGAACGAATCTCGCCTCCGCTATACCGGGTTGAGTGAAACCAGCACATCTTACACCGAGACCCGATCTGTTTCACAGGTGGCTGCCGTCCCGCTACCTGCTTCCAAACCTGTGGCGCCCTCTGCTGTGAAGAGCAGAGCACGACGTGGCCTACCAGTATGGGTTCAGCTCTTACTGCTCAGTGCAGTTGCCGGATTCCTTTTCTTCGTGTATCAGACCATGGAAACTAATGAGAGTGGACTTTTCAGGCAAAGTGGAGCTGACGATAGCACCAGCAAATGAAAATCAACCATTTTTCATTTCTATCTACCTAAGCAAACCTCCTTTGTTGATTCAACAGCCATCAAATTTATGGACATGTAACTATTCTCTTTGTAGATTTGCATAACATTTCACAGCTGTTGAGTCACATGCTCTGTTTGTACCTTTTTTCCAACTTGTTTAGAGGAAGGACACATTGGTTTTAAAGGGACAGGAGCCTCTATTCCCACCTTTTTGTGTGTGTGTGTGTGTGTGTGTGTGTGTGTATGTTGGTTTCATTCGTACTTTATTTGACGGATTACTGACGGTGCTGTCCTTGAGGAGATGAGTTGGCTATTTACATCTATTTTTTGTTTGTAAACAATATTTAGTGACTACCTGTGACATTGCATTTATTTTCACATGTAGCTCTTAAAGGTGCCGTATTCATCTTAACATTGATGCCTCTTCTAGTATTTATGTGTCTGTTAAAATACAAATATTTTCAATAAAATGTATTTGCAAGGTATTCTGAAAGATAACTGAATCATTTGATTTCAGTTATTAATTGTAATGTTACTTTAAGGGTTTTTTTTTTTTTTTTTCGGGTGATCTTAGACAGAAATGCACTATATAATAATTTACATAAGTATCTTATCAGTGGTGTATAAAGACCTTACGTAATGAACCGTTATGTTTTTATTACTTTAGAATGAGACCTCTTTCTCTACATAAGGGGTCCACTTATATGGAGGTTGCCATTTTGTGCCGCTATGTTTTTACAGTAGCTCTAAATGAAGAACGTTTCGTCACTATGGGTGTTTGTTTGAAAGCAGAGGGTCTGTTCTTTCATTTTGTATATTTATATATTTTAGAAGATTTTTTTTCTGGAAGGCCTTTTGTAAAAATCACAAAAAAATTTGCCTGGCAACTTTTCGAAAAATGGCTGGCGGGGAATAGGTTAAATAGTAATAGGGACATTTATTGACTTAATCCATTTTTATTATTTTAAAAGTTTTTGGTTTGTCTATGAAGAAAAAATTAACTAGATCCTTAAACTTTATATATATTTTTTAAACAAACATAATAAATTAATAAACTTAAAATTAATAAATTTACAAATTAACAACATAATGGCAAATATTTAAAGTTTATAATTAAATTACATTTTAAATGGGGCTGTGCAAAAATACCGATACAGCTAACTATCGTGATACTTTTTCCGCAAGTGTATCAATATTTCAATCTCTGCTATCGATATTTAAACAATTAATAATCCCTCTGT
This sequence comes from Misgurnus anguillicaudatus, assembly GCF_027580225.2. NCBI lineage: Eukaryota > Metazoa > Chordata > Actinopteri > Cypriniformes > Cobitidae > Misgurnus > Misgurnus anguillicaudatus. The sequence goes on from NC_073337.2 coordinate 22,384,324, forward strand.
GTGCGTCAAACGACCTCCTCCGCCGCTGCTGTAGTTGTCACTGTCCAGTTGTCTGTCATATACGGCAAATGTCTCAGAAGTTAGCAGGAGTGAAAATTAGCAGAAAATTTTAAAACACCTGCAGCTTTTGTGTGGACGCACTTTGGCTTTAAAAAAAAGTAAAGAAACAGCTCTATTTTTTACATTTTTAATAAAAAAAGAAAAAGCAACGTATTGTATCGTACCCAGCTCTAATTTTAAATTAAATTAACCTAATAGTATTTTAAAGGTGCCATGTGCAAATTTTAGGAGGATCTTAGACAGAAATGCACTATAATATACATAAGTATATTATCAGTGGTTTATAAAGACCTTACGTAAAGAACCGTTATGTTTTATTACCTTAGAATGAGACATTTTTATCTACAGAATGGGTCCCCTTATGTGGAAGTCACCATTTTGTGTCGCCATGTTTTTACAGTAGCTCTAAACGAAGCATGTTTCGTCACTACTGACAGTTCAGGTTAAAGTCCTAACCCTAATTGGGTGATGAAAGTGCCAATTTAATTCTCGCAATGTTTTTGGAATGTGCGCAAAGGATTGTGGGTGATTTGAAGGCACGAAGGATAAACTTCATGCATCCTTCAAAAGTGGCCGAATGAAGGGCACAAAACAGAGGCTGCCTTCGGATTGAGATGTTTTTAATGCGTGATGACGTGGCAGCCAGGATATGTAGCCGTCCCAATTCAGGGTCTGGATCCTCTTAAGGCCGCAGACTTTGAAGGCAAGGCATGATATTTTGAGGCGGCAGCGAACCGAAATGAGATGGTCTAGCCCACGGGGGGCTTTGCGTCACTTGCTGTTCCCGCTCACTACGCTTGTTAGCGGGACACAACAGATTTTTAAAAATAAAAATGGTGGCAGATATTTTTTTTTATTTTGTTTTAGAGAATATAACACATTGATGCAGATTAAACTATACAACAGAAGGTAAAGTTCACCAACCTTAGAAATATACGAAAGTAAAATGCAACACACACACTATTGCAGCAATAGTATTAATTCACGTCACTAAAACATCATTCATAATAGTAAAACAGTCACAAGGACCTTTAATTTGCAAAATGACACTTTTATTTAAGTTTTGAAAGTTTATTTCAAAATACCCAGACGTCATGGGCGTGCGTTGAATCTTGGAATAGCCAAGGCTGTGAAGAATACGTCTATGATCCTTGGTTTCAGGGGGGAAAAGGCCACATTTGAAGGCTTGTATGTGAAGGAGCCTTCGAATTGGGACAGCCTTCGTCGTGGCCCGGTGATGTCATTTACCTTCAAATCAAATATGGCCTTGGAAGGCCGCAGCCCCTGAATTTGAATCCACCCAAACTCTCAGACGAAAAGATGTTTGTCCTGTGGAGGCTACCGTAGCTCTATGTGATTGGAAAGGGAGGGGTGAGCTGTTTACAGAGCAGTTGGTTGCACCACTAGATGCCCCTAAAATCTACACACTGCACCTTTAACTCTTTCCCCGCCATTGACGAGTTATCTCGTCAATTAAGAGAAAACATTTGCATAAAAACGTGTTCCTGATGAATTTTTATGTTAATCTGCAATACCACGATTATCCACTAGATGCGAACTTACCAAATTAGTAAAAAAAAACTAGCCAAAACGTTATTTACTAATTTTAAACTATGTATGTTTTGATAATCATTCTGAATCTGATCTCTAATTAAATTCCTTTACATAAACGCAATTATTTTAGGTTTTTGTTAAACATTTGTATTTTTAAAGAAAAATACCCATATTTAGGGTTTAAAAGCAGAGAAAAAATATATATTTTTCCTATTGTTTGTTTGAAAGCAGAGGGTCTGTTCTTTCATTTAATATATTTGTATATTTATATATTTTAGAAGAATTTTTTTTCTGAAAAACCTTTTGTAAAAATCACAAAAAATTCTGGCGGGCAACATTTCAAAAAAGGGCTGGCGGGGAATAAGTTAAATAGGGTCGTTTATTGACTCAATAAATTTTTTTATTTTATTTTTAAGTTTTTGGTTTGTTTTTATGAAGAAAAAATGAAATAGATCCTTCAACTCAATTTATATTTATTTAATTTTTTTTGCACAAACTTGTGGTCCTGTTTTTGGTATTGTTTTAAGGATAAGAGAATGGGTTTATAGCAGCATTTTTAGATACTGCTCTCCAGAGAGACTGGAAATTCTGACCTCAATTTGATCTTGTATAGGTAAGGAGGATATAACAGCTCAAGTCCATTTACTCCGGTCCAAGAATAGACCGAGTTTAATCTCCTTACGCCATCCACTGTTGTAATAAAATGGGCTCATGTGTGCATCAATGGTGTGACATTTGTAACTAAAATTTAGTTGAGCATTCAACCCTAAATCATTGAGCTGTGTACTCCAACATTAAGCATTTTATAAAACCATCATGCTTTTTTCAAATGGGTTGATAAGTTGGGTTTGACAGCAGTACAGCTTGATGCGTACTCTCAATATATTGACGTCACATCGGGTCAGAATGAATTAGTTTGAGGTCACCTGATGTCTCAGACTACTCACCTGCTACTGACTGCACCCTGCAGGCAACAACTAACAAGTAAGTGCATCATTTCTATAATTGTGCATTAAAATGGTTACTTTTGTATTGTGTAATATCATAAGGATTTTAATTCTCACTTGTGTGCTTTTGTAGGAAGTTTTCTTCATTGGTAAGAATGTACCCGACAACCCTAACACAGCTGGCACGGTCGAGTCCTTTCCACACTCCCCTGTTCTCCATTAAACCTGTGGAAACTCAGAAAAAGGACGGTAGGAAACTTGCTGCCGCTGCTTATAACGGTAAGACGTTTTACACCTCTGAACTGGACAGAAATTGCATAATGAAAATCTGATATATTGTATAAGTTTTATTGAGTCCCCGTAGCTCAATTGGTAGTGCATTATGTAAAGGTCATAGGTTTTACACGTCTGTCTAATAGACTTTGTATTGTCATTATTGCCTGATGTTCATTCCTAGGGGCTATGCAATGAACAAGGGTGACACCTGTTGCTCTTTGATGATAAAATAATAGACCGGACTGGGCCTTTTGAGTGACTATAGTAGTACAGACAGAATAGCATGCCAAAAAAAGTCAAGGCTCCTACACTGAAGTTAAAGGTGCATTGTGTAACCTTTAGAAGGATTGCTGGACAGAAATGCCATATAATATACATTACTATATTATCAGTGGTGTATAAAGACCTTACATAATGAACTGTATTGCTCTTATTACCTTAGAATGAGCTGTTTTATCTACATACACCGCGGGTGCCCATACATGGAAGTCGCCATCATGTTTCCACAACAGATCTAAATGGACAAACAGCTCTACAGAGAGCATTTTGTCACTATGTTGTCTCAGACGATGACATGTTTGTCCTATGGCAGCTATTGTAGCTTCAATATGTGTTTCGAAAGGTAGGGTGAGCTGGGGACTAAGGCGTGGGTTGCAATTCACAATCTCACCACTAGATGCCGCAAATAATCTACACAGTGCACCTTTAACTTGGCAAAAAATATAAAATTACCTAAATAAACGTTTGTCATTGATGTTAGGGCTGTCACGGTTATGAAATTTGGCTGGCGGTTAATTGTCTAAGAAATTGTTATGATTAATTGCCTGTTTTAGAGCTTTGATGATTAATTGTCTGTTTTATTGCTTTGACATTTAATTCTCATACATTTTTTTCTTTGTTTATGAAATAATTTTCACACGTGATTATTTAAATTAAATATTTTGCAATGTTTCCCTGGCAGTAAATATTAATACACATAACAGGTATTTAAAAGTAATCTAATAGTGTCTCGTTTATACAGGTGCTGCAGCTCCCCCTTGTGTTTTTAAAGAGATGTGCAATCATTGCGGTGATCTGAAATCATAGCGATTGTTTGACTTCATTGCGTTGATTTCAAATCACGCAATGATTGCACATCTCTTACGATTTGTAATCATTGTGACACCCTAATTGATGTATGTAAAATGTATGCCTTGTAAAATCCATTAAGCTCTGTGGATTAGGTAAAGACACTGCCAGAGGTCACCTAAAGTTATACACTGACTGACTTTGAACTCCATCTGATCTTCTTGACTTGGAAGATCATTAAATTGGTGTAAACTAATTAAGATGACATTTATTAGCCTTTTTGACTAACATGCACTGATTAAAGGAATATTCCATTTTCTTAAAAGAAAAATCCAGATAATTTACTCACCACCATGTCATCCAAAATGTTGATGTCTTTCATTGTTCAGTCGAGAAGAAATTATGTTTTTTGAGGAAAACATTCCAGGATTTTTCTCATTTTAATGGACTTTAATAGAGCCCAACATTTAATACTTAACTCAACACGTAACAGTTTTTTTCAACGGAGTTTCAAAGGTCTATAAACGATCCCAAACGAGGCATAAGGGGCTTATCTAGGGAAACGATTGTCATTTTTGACAAGAAAAATAAAAAATATGCTCTTTTAAACCACAACTTTTTGTCTAGGTCCGGTCCAGCGCGACCTAACGTAAATGCGTAGTGAAGTAGGGAGCTCACGTGTTACATATATAAAACGCACATTTGCGGACCATTGTAAACAATAAACTGACACAAAGACATTAATTAGTATCAGTAGACATACAACAACGTCGGAATGGTCCTCTTTCAACACATTTGTAAACACTGGGGCGGAGTTTCACTTTCGTCCTCTGTGACCTCTTGACGTCATGACGTATTGCGTGGGGTCACGCTGGCGCATCACAACCGGATCTATACGAGAAGTTGTGGTTTAAAAGTTAATATTTTTTATTTTTCTTGTCAAAAATTAAAATCGTTTTTCTAGATAAGACCCATATGCCTCGTTTGGGATCGTTTATATTACTTTGAAAATAAGTTGAAAAAAACTGTTAAGTGTTGAGTTAAGTATTAAATGTGGGCTCTATTAAAGTCCATTAAAATGAGAAAAATCCTGCAATGTTTTCCTCAAAAAACATAATTTCTTCTCGACTGAACAAAGAAAGACATCAACATTTTGGATGACATGCTGGTGAGTAAATTATCTGGATTTTTCTTTTAAGAAAATGGAATATTCCTTTAAGTCTTGTTAAGTTAGCTAGTTAAGTGAAGAAAATAGTGTATTGTGTATAATGCACAAAATTGTTCTTTGTGAGTTTGATCATGAAAATTGTGATTGGTTTTCTTTCCTCAGATGCAGATGTGAGCTGTGAATATGGGTCAAATAAATATTACGCCCTCTGCGGTTTTGGTGGAGTTTTGAGCTGTGGACTCACACACACAGCAGTTGTGCCCCTCGACCTCATTAAATGTCGCATCCAGGTAGAGCTTCTCTGTTTCACATGCATTATATAACATAAGTAATGTTTCTTATGATAATTTATTAGCACTGATATATATATTAATAATTACAATAATGTTTCAATTGCAAAACAAATATGTGTTTAAACTAAACTAATGTTTATATGGACGCATTGAACAACAGATAAATCTGTCTTCCAGGTTGACCCAGTCAAGTACAAGTCAATTTTTAATGGCTTCTCTGTCACTTTGAGAGAAGATGGTGTCAGGGGCCTGGGCAGAGGATGGGCCCCTACATTCATTGGTTATTCAATGCAAGGCCTTTGCAAGTTCGG